>NW_024090672.1:0-20107 GCF_014356525.2 Nilaparvata lugens
ATCGCTCAATTTATGAAACTTATATATTATATGCAAGAGTAACTAGATAAATCTTGGTTGTAACCTGTGTGTGTGTATGTGTGGCTGAGACGATGAAAATCAAGTTGGCAGCAAATGCTTTCTGTATGGATCTGGAAATGCCATATCTGTGTATCAGAATACTGTGACAAAGTGGGATGCTAAAAAAGTGTACCGACAATCTGTACTGAACTGTTTTTTAACTTCTGTTGTTGACTTTGTGTTCATTGGAATTATCAAAGAGTTATAAAATAATTATTGTCTGTAAATTTTCTAACTGTATACCTCTCAAATAGCTGAATAGCTAGAGAGGTTATTATATATGTACTTGTTGAAATGTAATGTTGTGAAAATTGAAATTGAAATTGACATGTCTCAATCTTCTACACATACCATCAATGTGAGCATTCCACTTCAGATGACAGTCGAACATAACGCCTAAATATTTAATTACATTCACTTTTTCTAACGAGCTGCAACCACAGTCAGGGTAGTAAATTTTAATACCCGTATGTGACCCTTCCCGGGGGGCTGATCTCACTGAGGGTGAGAAGGCCATGTAAACGCTTTTCTTTGCATTTAGAGTTAATGAATGTTGATCCAGCCATGACTTCACAATAGCCAGACCCGATTCCGTCAATCGCTCCACCTGCCTCCAATCTGGTCCGGTGAAAACCAAGGCAGTATCATAGGCAAAGGATATAGTAGTACAGTTATTAACATTTATTTTTAAGAGATCATTAATGTATTTCAAAAATGATATCGGTGAGAGGACTGTACCCTGTGGAAGGCCAAACCCAGTCAATGTCATTAAACTTGTTTTTTTCATTTAGAGTGAGTACCTGAGATCTATTTTGCAAGTAGCTTTCAAATAATTTTAGAACTGTTCCTTTAAAACCTATACTTTCCAACTTATTCAGAAGGGGCCTGTGAGGGATGGTATCATAGGCTTTTGCTAAATCCAGGAATACTGCTCAAGTTTTTTTTGTTGCTCTTAAAGTTATCTGTAACTATCCGAACTAAATTTGTCATAGCATCCTCAGTTGATTTGCTCTCTTGGAAATAGGGTAAAAATTAATATTAATTAAGGTATTCTATCAATCGTCGTTTTATAAGTTTTTTAAATATTTTAGATAGATTGCTTATCAAACTGATTGGGCGATAGTTTTCGGGAGCCTTTCTGTCACCTGATTTGAATAGAGTAACTATTTTTGCTATCTTGAAATGAGAAGGAAAATGACCCAATTCAAAACATTTGTTGAAAAACACTGACAATTGTTTCGCTATAATATCAGTAATATTCTTCAAACAAACATTATCCAGTCCATCCACCCCCGGGACGAGCCAGATTTCAAGTTTCTGATGATAACCAATATCTCATCGGAGCTCGTTGGACGCATGAAGAATGAATGTGGATTGTCCGCCGCCAAACAACGTAAACGTTGTGCATCCACTGAGTGTTATACAATATCGATTCTTTCAGCATAAGTTCTCCCTACTCCAGCAAAATAACTATTTAAAATATGTGGATCAATATTGGGCGGTTTATTTGCACGTTAGATGTCTAGAATTTCTTCTATGCAATTCCAAGTTTTTTTACTATTTCCTTTAGAATTAGAGATTCTGGTTATGTGATACTCTAATTTAGTTTTTCTTATAAGTTTATTTAAAAAATTTCTATATGTTTTGTACCTAGATTGTAATTCAATATTGAATGGCTGACTGTTTAGTATTTTATGCAATTTATCACGCTCTCTAATGGATCTTATCAGCCCCGGAGTTATCCATTTTTTCAGTGGTCTATTTTTATTTTTTATTTTTATCTGTTTACTAGCTGATTTAATATTGCTTATTAACTTACTACAAAATTTATCAATCTTATCATCTAAGTCTATATTTTGATCATTGAAGGAAATTTCATTTCCCCAACTTTCTTTTTGTAGCCCTTCTATCAATTTTTTATAATTAATTTTTCTGTGAAGACCTCTCTTACTTCTTTAAAAAATGTGTTTGGATTTCTCACGTGAAATGATCAGTAATATAGGTTTTCTGTATAGAGCTTATTACATTATCTTCTTTAAAATTTACATTTCTCCAAAATATGTGATCAATACATGTTGTTGTTTAACATTAAATTCTAGTTGACTTATTCACAAGAGATCTTAGACCATACATCTGCATAAGGCTACTATATTCATTTGCTAGATTACTATTACGCAAAATATCTATGTTTAAATCTCCAATCAAAATAATATTTTCTGTTTCATGAATGTCAGACAGACTTGTATCTAGTTCATTCAGAAAAAGTTCGATATTAGAGGATGGAGACCTGTAAATTGCAAATAATGTTATGAAGTGGTTGAAAGCTTTTAATCTAATCGGAATTATATCTGCCTCCGAATTTTCGTAGTTGAGATAATCTACGTCAATGTTATTTTTCACAAAAATGCATAATCCGTTACTAGTGTTTAGTTGCCCCGGCTTTTTTATAACTCTATAGCCACCTAAACTGTAATCAAAAATCTTATCATCAGTCATCCACGTTTCCGTTAGAATTATTACATCGTAATTTATTTTACAGTTGTCTAAGACATAAAGACATGAGACAAACTCATCAAAAATTTTTCCCAAACTCCGTATATTCATATGTATTACATTAAAAGCTTCAATAGAATCTGTTGTTGTATCTATATGAAAATAGGGCTCAAAACTAAAAATATCATCACTCTCAATTGTATCAAAACACTCCAAATCGATCACCTCATCAAATCTATACTCATTATCCATGAAACAATCTCAAACTGGTCCACAAGTCTACATCGATTGCGATACAAAATAGTTTTTTCATTAAAAATAATTTTTTTATAATTTTAAAATATTTTACCCTTTAACACTATTATTATTAGAGTTATTGAAAAATGTCAGAAGACATTACTTATTCGTCTCATCAAAATACATAGATTGTGATAGAAAAATATTTCATTTTCAATTAAAAATAATTTTTTTATAATTTTCAAATATTTTACCCATTAACACTGTTATTATTAGAGTTATTGAACAAATTAACTACTGTACTGATAGATATCGAAACATTTCAAAGGAATTTCTTATTCTTCTCATCAAAATACATCGATTGCAATAGAAAATATCTTTTTTTTAAATTAAAAATATTTTTTTATAATTTCCAAATATTTTACCCATTAATACCGTATTATTAGAGTTATCGAAAAATGTCAAAGGACTTTTCTTATTCGTCTCATCAAAATACATCGAATGCGATGGAAAATATTTTTTTTAATTGAAAATAATTTTTTTATAATTTCCAAATATTTTACCCATTTTACCCAAGGGTTACCTGCTAGTACTATAATAATAAAGGGAAGAACTGGATTATACACGTACGGGATAGGAAATTCACGAATGATGCATCATCATGTCTGAACTACTGGACTGATTAACTAGAAATTTTGCATATAGATTCTTAATTTACCGAGGATGGTTATATAAAAGTCTAAAATTCTTCAAGATTTCAGTACGTCAAATTTTCAGTTTGTCAAGACCTTAATTAGACACTTGCGGAGCACGGGTTGCCTGCTAGTTGTAAATAAAAAAATAACAATTCTTGAAAAATCAACAATAATTGTTAAAACGAAGTTATTGCACAAATCATAGCAAGTTACTTGATTTTACAAATTATATTCATCCAGAATACTCTTATTCTGAGAGATAGTATGGAAAGTTGATGAATGCCTTATTTTTTGAACGCTGTTTCGTCTAAAGCAGCCATTCGATGTTTTAAATATATCTTTGAAAGTATTACATGTTTCAAGATTGAATGTGAAAATATTAAACTTGCCAGTTGAGAAGCAAGAGGAGGCTTTGGAGCCGCAGGTATAGGTGGTAGTGAGGTGGCAACATTTTCTGTTACGGTGCTTGCAGAAGTAGTTGCAGTCACATCTGATACGGTCACTTTATCAACAACAGGCGCTGTTGTCGTGGAGCCCGTCTTTCCAGGTGAATAAACAGTGATAGTGTCCTGTTGATTGGTTACAACGGCGTTTGAACTCAAGTTCCTCACATGTGATAGCCTTTGTAAGTTGTTCGATAGACTGTAGCTGGGTGAAAGCTTCTTGGATAGTATGCTCCAATGACGAGAAGCGCACACATGAATAAAAGCTACTCTTTCCACCTACAAAAAACATATGATTTAAAAGTTTATTAATGACTGAATTGTCAATATAAAAATGTAATTGTAGAATTTGACTATGGAATTTGGTTTGGGAACATAGATATGGATAAGGGTATAAACACATTGAATGCACGAATGTACAAGTACACGCGAGACCATGCCTGACTACGCGTGCAGATGAGAAACAAATCTGGCCATATAAATAAATAAATAATCATTTTATTTGTTCACGGACTAGCCATACAAATACTGGCCATATAGAAACATTATTTATATTTTAGGGCCGGTTTCCAAGCTCGGGATTTAGCTAAGTTTTAGACTTAAAACAACTGGAGTATGAAAATTAGTTTTTCGAAACGGAGTGTAGTCGTAGTTCACATATAAATTTAATTTCGAAAAACTAGAAAATTGAACACAAAATAAAATAAAGAGAAAATAGTGTACAATTTTGAATTATTTAGAAATGTTTCATTTCAACAAGGAAAAACGTTTCAAATTATAGAAACGAGAAAATAATGATTATCATAAAAACTATGACTATGCCCCGTTTCGGAAAGCCAATTTTCTGATTCCAGCTGTTTAAAGTCTAGAATTTAGCTAAATACCGAGCTCGGAAACCGGCCCTAAGTGGTAGATTGTCGCATGCACTTGCTGTTGGCGTTCCGTGTAAACAGCGACAGACAAGTCACAACGTGTTTCTACTATGGATCTTTCCAGATTTTGTTTTTCATTGTTAAAAATTTGAACTACAGACCTACCGTGTCTTAGATTACAACATAAGCAGATAAAAATGAAAATAGACCCAATTGATTTGGTTTTTATTGATTCTAATTAATTATAATTGTTACTATTGTATTTTTATGTAGCCTAACTTTAAAGTGAAAAAAACACTCACATTCTTTAGTGTGGCGACGACAGTTTTGTGCTGGTGTTGCACATTCTCAAGCCAAACAGAAACTAAAAAAAATGTGAGTGTTGTTTTCACTTTGTTACATAGTAGCCTAATAATATTAGTGAAAACAAGATGGATAACCCACAACGAATTATAATTAATTTAAAATGTTCAGCCAGCCTTGCTCTTTTACAAGTTTTGTTAGCCATTCCATGGTTTATATTCAGTCTGGTGGATTTTCTGGTGAAGTTCTTTTCTATAGTATAACTTAAAGATCCAGTTCTAAAGTGTTGAGTCTACGATTTTAGCCGCGCGATGACCTTATTGAGCACAGATTAGTTAAACGTTAGACGAAATGATTTTTTTGCCCGGACGCATTGTCTAAATTATATTGCAATGTTATAAAATTACAAAAGCGTACCGTTATAGACGCTTCCATAAAATACCATGCATGCTAAAGGCTTACTTGTATACTTAATTACTTGTATTCGAGTATAGTAGCCTGGAAGGGCCTAAGTATAACGCATCTTTATTTGGGGCTTAAATTCTGTAGTCCTATAACAGTGCAGCTGCATTCGTCGCTTAGGAATTGGAGCAAAAGATAACACCGGGTATTTTTCAAAAGTGCTCCGCAGATTTAATCACAATAAAACAATAAAAAAATCAAAGATGTTAGTATAAAAATGTATTAAGTACGGTATGTATTCTTTTTAATATGTAACAAACTTATATGTGTGTGAAATTATTTATTTATTTGCTGATACAATTACAAATCATATGAATATGATCGGGAAAGAACAACAGGCATAGTCCAAAACTATTCTGTTCCCAAATTTTGATAAAATAATAACATGTCCGAAAAATAGGTTATGTTCTTACTGTGGAAAGTTAAAGTTAAATTTCTGTCCAAAAATATATATGAGCTTGAAATTTTGAATTTAGAATAATAAAAACACCAAATTATAGTCAGATATTGCACTTTATATCATCGTACTTTGAATAAATTAAGTTAGGCTATTTCAGAAAATTTGGAAGCTAAAAATACACACACAAAAAAATTAGATTTTATGAATTTAAACTAATAAATTGAATTGAAGAATTCAATGGTGATTTTGAAACAAGGTAATGTTAAATACGTCTTGAAAATTACAAATATTTACCTTGAGAGTATCCAATTTTAGAAAGGCTTTACTCCTCACAATATTTCTGCTAGTTGCAAACATTTCTGTGAGACTTTATAAAACTGTAATAAGTTCTAGAGAATAAGCATTAAAATATGCTAAATTAAAGTAAAAGTACTAAAGATAAATATGTATTTTTGATCCCAAAAATATTCTCATTTTTATAATTCAGAATTCAGAAATCACATTTAATCTCAGAAACCTAACCTCAAGAATGCCGATTTTACAGTTTTCAAATTTTTCCTCATTAAGCGCTAGTGTCGTTGAAAGATGTGGAATCTAATGGAGTGGGTCTACGACAAACTGGGTCGAATCCCATTTTACACTAACGACAAACTTGGCTGAAGAAAGCTTGGGTTTGGCGACAGACTGGATCACATTCCTGAGTAGACCCAGCTTGTCGTGTCATGAGTCATGAGGCGACAGATGCGGTCGATAAAATGACCCACTTTGTCAGCGGCCTACTTTTGCCAAAACCATTTTCATTTTACACATACACATGCTATTGCTATTAAATGTTCAATAGTTCAATAGTTTTCAATAGTTTCATAATGAGGATGAAATATTTTGTCAATTAATTATCAATTCTACATTGTTAAAAGACGATCTGGCAACAGATCAAAGCGAGAAAGTGATAGCACTTTGTTGAATGATAGACAAGAATATAGCAATACAATATTCTAATCAAACACTGCCATAAAATGTCATTATAACGTGGACCTCACTAATAGGGATGGGTATCGATTAGTCAGAATAATCTATGTTTTTGAGAAATAATCGGTTAATTAATAATCGATGTCGGATAGCTTCGATTAATAGAAGCATCGATTATTTCATACCGATTAATTGATTAGCGAGAATTCAAAAATTGATAAGGGCTTCGGCCCGGTTGCACAAGAGCCGGTTAAATTTTAATTTTAGGAGAACCAATCAGAGAAGGCTTTTTTGTTAAGATTGCTTCTCTGATTGGTTCTCGTTAGAATTGGTTTTAAAATTGTGAAGGTCTTTTCTGATTAGTTCTTCTGAAATTAATGGGTGACCGGAGCTCAGCCAGCCCTGAAAACCACCATTTACCAAGAAATGGTCAGTTTTACAGACGTTCCAAAGTGGAATAGTGAAAGACAAACTGGGTCTATTCCTATATTTTACATCTATCATTTTTTGGCAGCACTGAAACTGTATCCCTCTTATTGTAATCTACAGTTGCTAACAGTTGGCAATTGAAATAATCACATTTTCTTGAATTTCCAGCTTATTTTCAATTTTAGGTGAAAATGTTACTGAGTATTAATTGTAGAGATTTTCATGCTCAATCTTTTCCACTTAGAATTTGTTGTTCAAATTGTATAAAGCAGTGATAAAGCCTCAGCTGGAGGCCTTTTTCGAGGAGAATGGCCTGTTCTCCAACATGCAGTTTGGTTTCCGAGTTGGGAGATCAACAGTGGGTGCAGTCGACCATGTGGCTGAGCGGATTGATGCTGCCTTCGAGGATGGTGAGTCTCTTGCTCTTGCTCTTTGTGATCTGAGCCGAGCCTTTGACTGCGTGGACCATGGCATTCTTCTTAGAAAGCTGAGCTTTTATGGTCTTAGAGACTCTGCCCTTTCCATCTTGGGCTCTTACCTTTCTGGAAGGACTAAGCTTGTCTCCCTCAGTGGTGCTGACTCCCGGACACTTCCGGTAACTTTTGGTGTTCCTCAGGGATCGGTGCTGGGGCCTACACTGTTCCTTGTCATGATAAATGACCTCGACGACCACGGTTCCTCTCTGATGTTCGCGGATGATGCATCTCTTCTGTCATCGGGTGCTGAGCTTGAGCGGGTTTTGGAGGCATCTGCGGAGCATCTTCAGTCTGCCACTTCATGGTTCCTGGCTAATCGATTCCAGCTGAATGAGGACAAGACCCAAAGGATAATCTGCAGCTTGTCACGTGAGCCGCGTGACCCTCAGAATCCAGTGAAGCTGCTGGTTTTGTCTTGGACAGCAAACTCAGCTGGAACAGTCATATACAGCAAGTAACCAGTCGACTCTCCCGCATTTGCTTTCTGCTGCTCAAGATGAGGGGCCTGGTGACTGAGAAGTACCTGATAATGATGTATCATGCGCTCTTCCATTGCCACATTACCTATGGCTTGCTTCTGTGGGGTCATTCAGCGGGGGCTGCTGATGTGCTGAGACTGCAAAAGAGGGCTATAAGAATTATAACAGGCAGCGATCATCTTGCCCACTGCAAGCCCATCTTTGCTCGCCTTGGTGTACTGACTGTCTTCAGCCATTACATCCTCCTGTGCTTGGTGTATGTCAAGAAGATACAGCATACTCTAGCTGCCCGTAGTGACATCCACCGCCACAACACCAGGCGCAGTGAGCTGTTGAATATCCCCAGGAGACGCCTCCACCGATCACAGGCTAGTTACAGGATTTCAGCCCTGAAATTCTACAACAAGCTGCCTAATAGTGTGAAGCAATTGGATGAGGCCGCCGAAGAAGAACCGTCCGGAAGCTACTGTGTGCAAAGGCATACTACAGTGTGAACGAATTTATGAGTGATAATTTGAATTTTTATTGAGAGCATGAGCACTGGATCACTGCCATCTGAACTGTTACAGTTTTTTTTTCATGTGTTTGTGTTTTGATTTTTTGATGCCATCGATCCCACAATTGTGGGTAATGGATGAAGCTGAAGGTATTAAGGTATTAAGGTATCTGAAGCCTGATAATTGGGAATCTAAAATCAAACTTTGCATAGATGGGGCGGAGCTCTGATATTTTTACAGATATGGGACTTGAGGCAGTTGATAGAGCTTATCAATGACTATTAAGTTGTGTACAGATATATGCACCGCAAACATGAGCAATTCACTTTTAATCAGCTGATGCCAAGCTTTTAATATCTGTATCTTACCGTTTCTGTAAAAATACAGATATATTCAGCTGTTTAAAAGTGAATTGCTCATGTTCACGGTGCATATATGTACGCACCTTATATGTATAAATTTGATCAAAATTGTTGGAGTCGTTTTCGAGAAAATCACGAAAAACCCTTTTTTTGACAATATTTTCGCCATTTCAGCTGCCATCTCTTATTGAATTTGATTGAAATTGTTCGTGTCGGATCCTTATATAGTAAGGAACTTCAGTTCCAAATTTCAAGTCATTCTGTTAATTGGGAGAAGAGATATTGTGTACACAGATGCACATACACTCATACACACACACACACACACACACACACACACACACACACACACACACACACACACACACACACACACACCACACACACACACACACCACACACACACACACCAATACCCAAAAACCACTTTTTTTGGACTCAGGGGACCTTGAAACGTATGGAGATTTACAAATTTGGGTACCTTAATTTTTTTCGGAAAGCAATACTTTCCTTACCTATGGTAATAGGTAAAAGTAGTTTGGAGAGCATGCTCATTTGAATTATCCCGCTGCAATCAGCTGTTTCCATTTTGCTATAATGCCAACAATACAACAGCGAAATATTGTGAATTCCCTCATGTTTACTGCGTTAAAGTCCTCGTTAAAGCGGATGGCCCATAATGTTAAAAATAATTTTTTGTCAAATCTCCTTCTAGTATCCAACTTTATTGAAAACAAAACTAAGATATTTTTAGGCTATGTGATCAGATCAGAGAAGGTGGTAAATTTACACTATCTATTTTATAGCCTAGTTCTAATATTTTAATGATCATCATCCTGGCTCTACTCAACTGGAAAACTCTATTGGCCAAACCATTGACTGCTTGACCAGTTACTCGGAATTGATAGTTGAATATGATGAATAAAATTCATCATATTCAGTCCTGCGTTAAAGCTCTCGGGTCTAAATTGACTTTCTGAGTCACAATTTTATCTTCTAAACTCCAGGGTCTATTAAGTTATTGACTTGTTTGAGTCCTGGGCAGCTGTTCTCCAAAACCATGGTTGGCAACAAGACTTGTAACCTACTTGTACCTTTGTGAAACGGGCCCCAGGACTCGAACAAGTCAATAACTTAATAGACCCTGGAGTTTAGAAGATAAAATTGTGACTCAGAAAGTCAATTTAGACCCGAGAGCTTATTTTAGTCCTGGACTCTGTAAGTCCAGAACTTATAGATCCCGAGCTTGGAAACTGGCCCATAATGTTAAAAATATTTTTTGTCAAATCTCCTTCTAGTATCCAACTTTATTGAAAACAAAACTAAGATATTTATAGGCTATGTGATCAGATCAGAGAAGGTGGTCAATTTACACTATCTATTTTATAGCCTAGTTCTATTATAGCCTATTCTGTTGAGGAGTAAATTGTTTAGATTTGGAATGCTATAGAGATGGGCAGAAGTTTGGAGTTTTATGTGTTTATCGCTGTCAGGGCCTGGACTTGTCAAATTTTATCGGTGGACTTGAAGATAGGTATGATGATAGGAGAAATAGTTTTAACGACACCATCGAGATTATAGCCGGTGATATCAATTGTAATATTCTCTCAAATCAAAAACAATATCAGTAACAGATACCTAGATGCGCTTTATGAGGCGGTTTGTTTCTTGTGTTAACGTTCCTACAAGGCGGACGGCCTTCGCTTCGACCTGCATTGACCATATTTTTGTCAAGCACGTTGATACGGAGGCCCTCCGTCCAGCTGTTTTCCGTGCTGACATTACCGACCATTATGCGACATCAATACTAATTAAAATAAGAACTACTCACCCAACATGAGACCTGCACCTCTCTATGCTTCCATTGACTACTTGAAATTATCAGAGACTGTTTCACGACAAAACTGGGATGATATAACCACAATAGAAAGCGTCAATCAATGTACTGAATCCTTTATTAGAAAAATCAAAGAAGTACAAGATAGTTGTACTACTCACAAATCAAAAACCGTTAAATCTAAAAAAATAAAACCCTGGATCACCGATTCGCTTGTTAACTCCATTAAAAAAGAAATAAATTGAGTAAGCTTGTTATCAGACAACCATTTAATTTGCAATTAAAATTATACTATAATAACTATAGAAAAACCTTGAACAGATCATTAAAAAATACAAAAAATAGCTACTACAGACAAAATTACTATCCGCTACTAAACCCATATCATTTGGGAGAACTATTAATGAGATATCGGGTATTAATCCTCAAAATAACTCATTCCCAATTCAAAAATTTCTAAATGGTAATTATGCTAACCGGAAACCCCAGACAGAGAGTTGTTCTACCACCTTTGACATAACTAATAATTCAATTTTTTTTTCTAAAGTTGGAGAAGCTCTTGCAAATGTTATAAAAAATGAAAACCAAAATAATAACCCACTTATATGAACTACCCGCCAATCAACTCGGTTTTTGTCTTGCAACAAGTGAGTGAGTTGGATGTGGAAAATTGCATTACCGAGCTGCGTGGTGGTTCTTCACCCGGCTGCGATGGTATACCAGCAAGTCTTTTGAAAAACAATATTAACTCTATTATAGTTCCCCTCCGACACATTATTAATAGAAGCTTCACTACGGGTACTTTTCCAGACGTTCTCAAGCTAGCAAAAGTCATTCCACTTTATAAATCTGGTGCCAAAGACGATTTGAATAATTTCAGACCAATCACTTCTCAGCTTCATTTCTAAGGTTATTGAAAAATGTTTCAAGAAGCATTCATCAAATATCTGAAGAATAATAACATACTAATAGATAACCAATTTGGGTTTAGGGATGACCGCAACTCTTCCAACTGTTTCTTCCAGCTCAGTGATTATTTGAGACAGGGCATAAATAATAACAAATATATCCTATTACTATTTATTGACCTGGCAAAGGCATTTGACTCTATTGATCATGATTTGCTGATAAATAAACTAACGGCCATAGGAATTACTGGTGTAGCACATGATTGGGTCAAAAGTTTTCTGTCGAACCGCCGCCAATTGGTATCCATTGGAGAAGTAGAAAGCAACGTACAAGACATTAGATATGGTGTGGTCCAAGGTAGCACCCTTGGTCCGATTCTATTCTGGTTTACATCAATAATATCATTCAGGAAAATATGTCTGGGAAAATGATGCTTTTTGCTGACGACACCGCAATCTATTTTGAGGGGACAGCTGGGAGCATGTCTACAGAATCGCTTCAAGTGAGCTGAGGCAATTGAAAAGTTGGTTCAATACAAATATACTCAGTATGAACACTAAAAAGACAAATGTTTGCCTATTTTTCTACGTGACAGCCGTGCTCCTCCTACCAACATTAAACTGAGGGTTCATACATGCGGTGCTGATTGGTGTGACGATTGCAGCTGTGATGTGATAGAAACCGTGTATGATTACAAATACCTAGGTATATGCATAGATAGTCGACTGACATGGAGCACTCATGTTAGATATCTCAATAGTAGGTTGAGGAAGATGATTTATGTGTTCAGCCAGCTGAGGGGAATCTTAAGTATAAATCACCTGAGAACCGTTTATTTTGCATATGTCCAGTCTGTCTTGTCCTATGGTATGTTTTATGGGGAGGTGCGCCCAAACCTTACTAGATGAATTATCAGTCACCCAGAAAACAATTATAAAAGCTGGCCTTGGCCTTTGCAGAAGATTTCCATCTGATCAGTTGTTCCTGACTTTTGATGTTTTCAGAATTAGGCAACTCTTCATCAAGGCAGCTCTTTTGTACATGTTTAAGAATAAAATACACTTCAATTCAGAGTCCAATCACCCTCATTTTACTAGGCATGCGCGATTTCATCACTCGGGTCTCCCGCGTAACTTACGCTCAGTTTGCGACAGGAATATATCATTTCTGTGTCACACCATTATGAATAATATTCCTCATGAAATTAGTCAGCCTGGCATATATAAAATATCCAAATACAAAAAATCGTCTCAAACTGGCTGAAGACTATGGATGTAGATCAATGTGAGCGGCTGCTACAATCTGCCTACAAACACTAAATTGGCCTACCTAATTTCCACTTTCTTTCCCCCTTTCTCTCTTTGTCAACAGACTGTCAAGTGTAGAACCTTTTCTCATGGATATATCCCATGCCATTGCGATGTGCTCCGTATTCAACGTGTCTGGGTGTGTGTGGTGTGTGTGTGTGTGTGTGTGTGTGTGTGTGTGGTGTGTGTGTGTGTGTGTGTGTGTGTGTGTGTGTGTCTTTATTATTAAATAACATATAATACTATCAGTAGAATAATAAATAATATACAGTTCTGAACTCATTGACCCACGAACAGGCCCATCAGGCCTATGTGGGCAATTATTATTTCACTATTAGGGTTTAGATTTGCTTTGCAGTGCAATTTTCTCAGATCTAAGGATGAACTATAATAGTCTAAAGCTCTCTATTTATAACACTATTAATAGATATCAACCTTTATATTTCTTATAAAATGTATCACTATTATAATTTAAATAATTATTGTATTACTCCTTAGGTCATGAAGTTTTATTTTACAATTGTTACGTTGTGCTGCTTGCATTTTGTGCCCTTTTTAAATATTGTAATCATGTATAATTGGCGAAATAAACTCAATCAATTCAATTCATTCAATTCAATTCAATATTTTAATGATCATCATCCTGGCTCTACTCAACTGAAAACTCTATTGGCCAAACCATTGACTGCTTGACCAGTTACTCGGAATTGATAGTTGAATATGATGAATAAAATTGAATACTGTTCATCACTTATACAAATGTTAATATTATATTGAAATAGAACTCTTATTTATATTTTACAGCTCTGTAGAAAGATGCCACTTTCGAAGAGTTGGAATATGTTGTCGACGTTTGTTCAATAGAATTTTTTAACCGGTGGTGGTGGATTTCCGCGAGTAAACCAAGCTTGTGTGCGTGAAGCGACAAGCTGGATCGAAAAAAATACCTAGTTTGTCGTCGTTCCAGTTCTATAGCCTAATTAGTCCCATTTTGTTTTTGGTTGTGCAGGTTTTCAGGGCTGGTAGTTTTCTGCAACCCCAAATTAATCAATTTAACCGGCTTTTGTGCAACTGGGCCTGAGCCTTTATCAACAATTGAATTCTCACTATAGTGAGGTCCACATTATAATGGCAGTGTTTGATTAGCAATGGTATTGCTATCCTTGTCTATCATTCAACAAAGCTAATAGTGCTATCTCTTTCTCCCTTTGCTCTGTTGCCGGATCATCTTTTTACAATGTAGAATTAATTAGCAAAATATTTCATCTCGATTATGAAAATTCATTGTAAAATCATTGGAAAATATCATTTCTTGCTTAATAAACTAGTAGTTCTGTGAATAGTAGACCTCGCGCTCAGTTAGTTACATTGACCTGTTGTTTGTTTTCTCAAAAATTAATAAATAATTTATCAATTTAAAATGTCTAGAAAAAATCCAAAATAAACAAAGAGCTTTCTGTCCTATTGTACCGTGATGTGTCATCCCGGAATGTGAGTGTGAGCACTGTTATCAGGTCTGGCTGCAACTGTTGACAACAGGTAGTATTATAGTCAACTGTCTATTAACGTTCATGGAGAGATACATTTTCGAGATGTTTGATGTTTTTGAACAGGTAGTATTATAGTCCACTAAACAGCTGATTTATTATGAATAATTCTATAGTTTGATTTTTACTTCAATATTGGCATATGAAGGAGGCTCCTTTTTCCTTTTATATTACAGTATCCCTGAAATGCAAAATCTCCAAAAACTCTGTATATACGTCGAGATGCAATTTAAAAAGGAACATACCTGTCAAATTTCATTGAAATCTATTACCGTGTTTCGCCGTAAATGCGCAACATATAAACATTCATACATTTAAACATTAAGAGAAATGTCAAACCGTTGTCTTGAATCTTAGACCTCACTTCGCTCGGTCAAATATAATTGATTATTTTAAACGAAAATTAACGACTGAGGCTGGCATGTTGTGAGGTTGATAGATTTAGACGAAAAAATTGAGTGGTGGGGCGCTCGGCCGCCTGTATGAAGTGAAGAGGGAAATTATATTGTTGGTTGGCCTCTGAGGCCGGCTGCGCCCGACGGAGGGTTAAAAAGGAACATACCTGTCAAATTTCATTGAGATCTATTACCGTGTTTCGCCGTAAATGCGCAACATATAAACATTCATACATTTAAACATTAAGAGAAATGTCAAACCGTTGTCTTGAATCTTAGACCTCACTTCGCTCGGTCAAATATAATTGATTATTTTAAACGAAAATTAACAGTTAATATCACATCAATATAAACCTGTATCAGCTACCATCTATAAAAGACATTGACAAGACACAGGATCAGCAACGTTATTCTCCTATCTTTCTCTACTGCTATTATAACGTGGACTGATTCGTTGTCACTTGCTCTTGAAAGGACAAAGGAAGGTTTATTTTCACTTTTTGTGTAGTTGAGAAGTTGATATTGTGGTAATTATTCAAATTAAATGAAAAAGACTAAGAAATTGTCAGTGGTTTATAAATCACTGAGTGGGACTAATAATTAGTGGGTTTTTGACAATTTCTTAGTCTTTTTCATTCAAGACAAAGGAAGGGGTAGAATTTAGCCACATGCTCTTTCAAAATTTTATTTTTGGCCCTTTCATATACAGTACACATTCAAAATGATTACACCCAAAAATTTCAATAGACAATGAGAAGGAAAATCCCTTTTCTACTGTACTTTGTGTAATAGGAGAACAGGAGAAACGCTGACAGCGTGCTCGTGGATAAGATGTGTTCTCCTCAAGGGAGCACAAAGGCTGAGCAGCTATTATTTAGATGTAAAAATACCTCACTTGCAATTGATTATTTTAAAACTTATTGGACTTGGAAGAAATGAAAAATACCTTGAAGTTCGAAAAATATTAAGTGATATTAGTTGCAATAAGAATATTATAATACTGAATTTAATAAATCATAATATTATTGATTTCCTGGGTGAAGTGGATAAGCTTTAGGCTTTACTATTGAAAGGATTGAGTGGATTATTTTTCTATTTTTATCTTTTAGATACTTGTTGATTGACATAACAATATTTCCAAGATTTTCTAAAGAAGGTTATCATCATTAAAATAATGAAAAATTGAAATTTTTTATTTTCTCGAGAATCCATGATGTTAATCTCAGAAAATCCATGATGTGGGCTAACCATCATGAAAATCATGAAATATTGAAATTTTTTATTTTCTCGAAAATCCATGATGTAATCTCAGAAAATCCATGATGTAGGCTAACCATCATGAAAATCATGAAAAATTGAAATTTTTATTTTCTCGAAAATCCATGATGTGAATCTCAGAAAATCCATGATGTAGGCTAACCATCATGAAAATCATGAAAAATTGAAATTTATTATTTTCTCGGAAATCCATGATGTAACACCATCATGAAAATCATGAAAAATTGAAATTTTTTATTTTCTCGAAAATCCATGATGTAACACCATCATGAAAATCATGAAAAATTGAAATTTTTTATTTTCTCGAAAATCCATGATGTAATCTCAGAAAATCCATGATGTAGGCTAACCATCATGAAAATCATGAAAAATTGAAATTTTTTATTTTCTCGGAAATCCATGATGTAAATCTCAGAAAATCCATGATGTAGGCTAACCATCATGGAAATCATGAAAAATTGAAATTTTTTTTTTCTCGAAAATCCATGATGTAAATCTCAGAAAATCCATGATGTAGGCTAACCATCATGAAAATCATGAAAAATTGAAATTTTTCATTTTCTCGAAAATCCATGATGTAAATCTCAGAAAATCCATGATGTAGGCTAACCATCATGAAAATCATGAAAAATTGAAATTTTTTATTTTCTCGAAAATCCATGATGTAAATCTCAGAAAATCCATGATGTAGGCTAACCATCATGAAAATCATGAAAAATTGAAATTTTTTATTTTCTCGAAAATCCATGATGTAAATCTCAGAAAATCCATGATGTAGGCTAACCATCATGAAAATCATGAAAAATTGAAATTTTTATTTTCTCGAAAATCCATGATGTAAATCTCAGAAAATCCATGATGTAGGCTCATGATGTAAATCTCAGAAAATCCATGATGTAGGCTAACCATCATGAAAATCATGAAAAATTGAAATTTTTTATTTTCTCGAAAATCATGATGTAAATCTCAGAAAATCCATGATGTAAATCTCAGAAAATCCATGATGTAGGCTAACCATCATGAAAATCATGAAAAATTGAAATTTTTTATTTTCTCGAAAATCCATGATGTAACACCATCATGAAAATCATGAAAAATTGAAATTTTTTATTTTCTCGAAAATCCATGATGTAAATCTCAGGAAATCCATGATGTAGGCTAACCATCATGAAAATCATGAAAAATTGAAATTTTTTATTTTCTCGAAAATCCATGATGTAAATCTCAGAAAATCCATGATGTAGGCTAACCATCATGAAAATCATGAAAAATTGAAATTTTTTATTTTCTCGAAAATCCATGATGTAACACCATCATGAAAATCATGAAAAATTGAAATTTTTTATTTTCTCGAAAATCCATGATGTAAATCTCAGAAAATCCATGATGTAGGTAACCATCATGAAAATCATGAAAAATTGAAATTTTTATTTTCTCGAAAATCCATGATGTAAATCTCAGAAAATCCATGATGTAGGCTAACATCATGAAAATCATGAAAAATTGAAATTTTTTATTTTCTCGAAAATCCATGATGTAAATCTCAGAAAATCCATGATGTAGGCTAACCATCATGAAAATCATGAAAAATTGAAATTTTTTATTTTCTCGAAAATCCATGATGTAATCTCAGAAAATCCATGATGTAAATCTCAGAAAATCCATGATGTAGGCTAACCATCATGAAAATCATGAAAAATTGAAATTTTTTATTTTCTCGAAAATCCATGATGTAATGAAATTTTTATTTTCTCGAAAATCATGATGTAAATCTCAGAAAATCCATGATGTAGGCTAACCATCATGAAAATCATGAAAAATTGAATTTTTTATTTTCTCGAAAATCCATGATGTAAATCTCAGAAAATCCATGATGTAGGCTAACCATCATGAAAATCATGAAAAATTGAAATTTTTTTTTCTCGAAAATCATGATGTAAATCTCAGAAAATCCATGATGTAGGCTAACCATCATGAAAATCATGAAAAATTGAAATTTTTTTTTCTCGAAAATCCTGATGTAAATCTCAGAAAATCATGATGTAAATCTCAGAAAATCCATGATGTAGGCTACCATCATGAAAATCATGAAAAATTGAAATTTTTATTTTCTCGAAAATCCTGATGTAAATCTCAGAAAATCCATGATGTAATCTCAGAAAATCCATGATGTAGGCTAACCATCATGAAAATCATGAAAAATTGAATTTTTTATTTTCTCGAAAATCCATGATGTAAATCTCAGAAAATCCATGATGTAGGCTAACCATCATGAAAATCATGAAAAATTGAAATTTTTATTTTCTCGAAAATCCATGATGTAACACCATCATGAAAATCATGAAAAATGAAATTTTTATTTTCTCGAAAATCCATGATGTAAATCTCAGAAAATCCATGATGTAGGCTAACATCATGAAAATCATGAAAAATTGAATTTTTTATTTTCTCGAAAATCCATGATGTAAATCTCAGAAAATCCATGATGTAGGCAACCATCATGAAAATCATGAAAAATTGAATTTTTTATTTTCTCGAAAATCCATGATGTAAATCTCAGAAAATCCATGATGTAGGCTAACCATCATGAAAATCATGAAAAATTGAAATTTTTTATTTTCTCGAAAATCCATGATGTAAATCTCAGAAAATCCATGATGTAGGCTAACCATCATGAAAATCATGAAAAATTGAAATTTTTTATTTTCTCGAAAATCCATGATGTAAATCTCAGAAAATCCATGATGTAGGCTAACCATCATGAAAATCATGAAAAATTGAAATTTTTTATTTTCTCGAAAATCCATGATGTAAATCTCAGAAAATCCATGATGTAGGCTAACCATCATGAAAATCATGAAAAATGAAATTTTTTATTTTCTCGAAAATCCATGATGTAAATCTCAGAAAATCATGATGTAGGCTAACATCATGAAAATCATGAAAAATTGAAATTTTTATTTTCTCGAAAATCCATGATGTAACACCATCATGAAAATCATGAAAAATTGAAATTTTTTATTTTCTCGAAAATCCATGATGTAAATCTCAGAAAATCCATGATGTAGGCTAACCATCATGAAAATCATGAAAAATTGAAATTTTTTTTTTCTCGAAAATCCATGATGTAACACCATCATGAAAATCATGAAAAATTGAAATTTTTATTTTCTCGGAAATCCATGATGTAAATCTCAGAAAATCCATGATGTAGGCTAACCATCATGAAAATCATGAAAAATTGAAATTTTTATTTTCTCGAAAATCCATGATGTAAATCTCAGAAAATCCATGATGTAGGCTAACATCATGAAAATCATGAAAAATTGAAATTTTTTTTTCTCGAAAATCCATGATGTAAATCTCAGAAAATCCATGATGTAGGCAACCATCATGAAAATCATGAAAAATTGAAATTTTTTTTTCTCGAAAATCCATGATGTAATCTCAGAAAATCATGATGTAGGCTAACCATCATGAAAATCATGAAAAATTGAAATTTTCATTTTCTCGAAAATCCATGATGTAAATCTCAGGAAATCCATGATGTAGGCTAACATCATGAAAATCATGAAAAATTGAAATTTTTTATTTTCTCGAAAATCCATGATGTAACACCATCATGAAAATCATGAAAAATTGAAATTTTTATTTTCT
>NW_024090673.1:0-27061 GCF_014356525.2 Nilaparvata lugens
TTCTAGCTTTAAAAATAAATTCCAGTAGCGGTGATATTACAAGGTGAATCATATTAAACTGATGAAAAAAAGTTAAGGTACTACTGTAATGTTTTCACATGAAACGGTGAAGTTTGAACCTTAAGAAGTCCATTCTCAGAGAGGGTATCAAGGATACCCTCCCCTTCAGCACTTAACCGTAGAGAGAGAGAGAGAGAGAGAGAGAGAGAGAGAGAGAGAGAGAGAGAGAGAGAGAGATTGATTGATTGATTGATTGATTATATGCCTTTATTAGGGCGGAGTTAGGACTCCTGGTCCTCTCTACCACA
This sequence comes from Nilaparvata lugens, assembly GCF_014356525.2. Lineage (NCBI taxonomy): Eukaryota > Metazoa > Arthropoda > Insecta > Hemiptera > Delphacidae > Nilaparvata > Nilaparvata lugens. The sequence goes on from NW_024090673.1 coordinate 309, forward strand.
CAACCCTTTACAATAGAAGAAAAATTCACATAATAAACGGAAAAAAAAGATTACATATTATGTAATAAGATTACATAAGATTACATAAGATTAACATAAGTAAATAAAACCTTTAATCAAAATACAATTACAGATAATAAAAGAGAATTTTAAACTTAAGTTATTAATACAATTGGAAACAATATTTCAAATTCCACTAGAAAAATCATATAGGAAAACTTATCAGAAATAAAGAAATGAAGATCTAATCAAGTTGCCACTCATTCACACATGCACACAAAACAACCCTAAAAACAAAGATTTTACAAGGTATAATAATTAAATTTATGTAGATTGATACAATGTAAATAGACAATAAATAAAATAAAGCTGAACCCGACCCAAGCCTAATCTGTGCCACCAGATCTCAGCCAATTCAATACTGCCGCGCCAAACAGAGCTCGATCGCCAACACTCTTCACAGTTGGAGGCAACAGATTCCAGATCCGGCAAGCTGATACATGGAATGATTTATTATACATAGATGTTCTATGGTTTGGAATAACCAATAGTTGGGAGCCCTGCCTGGTACCTCTCACACTACGATCCCCAATAAAAACAAATTTATGAGCTAAATAACCTGGGGTTTTAAGATGCAACAGGTCATGAAGCAGCATCAGAATGTGATACTCCCTCATTTGCTTGAGCTTTGGCACATGTAGTTGCTGGAAAAATGGGGTGACATGATCATCTCTTCTTAGATTGAAGATGAACCGGATGCAATAGTTCTGAGCCCTCTGCAGTCGCTCAGACAAGGCCACAGTCATGTCATTGATCACAATGTCACCGTAGGAGAAGTATGGGAAAATCAATGACTTAACCAGCATCACTTTCACATGAAGTGGAATGAAGTCACTAACCTTCTTAAGTGAGTGGATACCTGCAAATACCTTATTACAGGTGGTGTTGATTTGTGTCGTCCAGTCAAGTGTTTTGTCTATTGTGAGTCCCAGATTTGTAACAAAGTCACTGTAATTCAAATTTTTGTTGTTTATTTTTATGTATGGTCCATTATCAAAGTTGAAACCTCGGCGAGTCATGAGTTTAGTGTAGCCAATAATTATTGCCTTGGATTTCGTTTCGTTAATTCTAAGTCCATGTTTCATAGTCCAGTCCGTAAGAGTCTCAAGTTCACTATTCATATTGTCAACTGTAGCAGTAAAGTCGTTCAAATCAAAGTGGATGTACAATTGCAGATCATCGGCATATAGGTGCTGTTTGCAGAATCTGAAGATATTAATTACATCATTAATATATATACTGAACAACAGAGGCCCAAGTACAGACCCCTGGGGAACGCCCCTTCCTAAAATGTGATAGCCAGATGAGAACCCATTGTACTTAACAGATTGGCACCTGTTACTCAGGTAGGAACCGAACCAATCCACTACATGAGTGGAGAACCCCAAATTCCTCAGTTTTTTCAACAGGAGAGGGTGGTAGACGCAATCGAAAGCTTTACTGAAATCTATCAGCACTAGCAGAGTAGCCCGTCTTCCATCCATCGCTCTACGAATATCCTCAGTCACACAAAGCAATGCAGTGGTGGTACTGTGGCCTTTCTTAAAACCAGATTGAAAATCACTTAGAGAGTTGTTCATTGTAAGATAATTATTAACCTGCTGATGCACTACCCTCTCTAATCCCTTAGAAAGGGGTGAGAGAATATGTATGGGCCTGAAGTCAGAAGGTGAAACGGGATTTGGTATTTTATTGAGGGGTAAGACGGCTGAGTATTTCCAGTAGGTTGGAAAAATGGAAGACAGAAGTGAAAAGTTATACAAATGTGTTATATAAGGGAGAGTGACAGGAAGAGTATCTCGTATGAATTTATAGGAAGAGAGTCCTCACCAACTGCATTGCTTCTGATCCTGTTTAGGCAGTGGAAAACTTGAAGTTCCGAAACTTCAGAAAATTCGAACTCATTTTCAAGAGCGTTTACTTGGAGAGTGTCGGCATATGCACGGGCACCCTCATCACTGACTGGGACATTGCAGAAAAAAGAGTTGAGCTCTTCAAGGCTATGAGTGATGTTAGGCAGTTTCTTCTCTTTACCCAACCCCATACTTTTTACGGTTCTCCAGATACTTGCAGAGGAACGATTGTCTGTCAGTAGGGCTCGAAAGTAATGGGATTTTGAATTTCGTATCCTCAGCTTACAACGATTCCTAAGCCTTTTGTACTCTGCAAACATCATTGGACACCCACATCTCTTAGCCAAGCGGAATTTTTTGTCACGCTCGTTCATAAGCTGACGTATGTCCGGTGTTATCCAGGGAGCTGGTCTCCTAGTTACCTTTTTGCTCCTCAACGGCACATGTTTATTGAACAGCTCGCACATAATTTGTTGGAATACTTCCAGCTTCTCATCAATAGCAGCAGCCATGACAACATGATGCCAAGGAACAGAGAAAAGGTCAGCAAACAACTCCGAGTAATTAATATTCTTATAATCACGGTATCTTATGATTCTTGCTTGTGACTTGGGGGCTTTCACAGCATAAATGCAATAAACCAGATCATGAGCTGAGAGACCCGGCACTGGCACCTGTCCATGACTCTTCACAGCATCAGCATCACAAACAGTGACAAGATCCAACAAAGTGTGGGAAGTGGCTGTGTGGTGTGTAGCCTGTAGCGGAAGTATTGTCATATTGCAAGTAAAAAATATTGTCTTTAGTTGTGTCAAGTCAAAAGTGTCACGTCCAAGCAAGTCTGTGTTAAAGTCACCCATAACAATGACATGACTGTAAGCCGGCATACACCGCAGGAGAGCGTCCTCGAATTCACACATATATCCTATGTGTGGAGGGCGGTAACAAACTCCAATCAACACTTTGGAATTCGCCGCAACTATTTCAATAAACATAAACTCAGGCCTGTTTGGTCTGGAATTGTCGGACTGAAATAAAACTTTGGCTTTCAAATCTTCCTTTGCAAAACAGCAACTCCCCCACCATTCTTATGAAGCCTATCATTCCTGAATATGCTAAAGTTATCAATGTGAATAGCGTTCGACGATATCGAAGGCTTCAGCCATGTTTCCGAGACCAACATCACATCACAGATCTGTGTGCCAAACAAATCACGGAATTCGGAAATCACGGAGAGAGAGAGAGAGAGAGAGAGAGAGAGAGAGAGAGAGAGAGAGAGAGAGAGAGAGAGATTGAGAGAGAGAGAGTGAGAGAGACAGACAGACAGACAGACAGAGAGAAATAATGAGAGAGTGACTATGTGTCTGAGAGGGAGGCTCCGCCCCCTGGACCTCCGACTGGATTGCCCAAAAATGGGCTCGCTTCGCTCGCCTGAATGTAGACCTCAGTGGAACCTCTGTACCGAATTTGACGTATTATGTCAATTTGATCTCGAAAAACACCTGTTACTATATTGGCGTATCTTTGGCGAACAAAATTCTTCCACCTCAGCTAAACTTGTGTATTGAATTTTTTTTCATATATTTCCATCAATTATTGAAAAAGGTGAGGAAACGCAGAAAAGCTGAGAAAACGCTAATTTTGGGCGTATCTTTGGCGCTATTTCAAATTCCTTCTAACACAACATTATTGCACCCCAGCTGAGCTTATGTAGTGAATTTGAACATTTTCTGTTTATTTGTTCTCGATAAAGCTGAGAAAACGCTAAAAAAACGCAGATTTTGGGCGTACCTTTGGTAATTTCTCCAAATCCGTTCTTATTGCGGCTCTAAAGAGCCAACTGAACACACCTACCAAATTTGAAATGTTATGTCATATTTTTATCATATGTTAGGACGATCCAATCGGGGTTCCAGGCTAAACGTCTGGCTAAACGGATATGGCGAGCGAAGCGATCCTGACAGCTAGTTATATAATATTTCCAGGAATAGCTCTGATTGAAGTAGCAGTACCCAATCAATTTTTCCGCGATAAATCAGGACCTCCTAAATAGGTATTTAGGAGGTACCGGATAAAATTGGTATTTAGGAGGTCCTGGATAAATGCATTTCAATCTTCAACTTGGTGCCAACCTAACAAAGTCAACTCAACTTAATGCCAACCTGACAAAATTTTTAATTTAGTTACCAGAACAACTGTTTCGAAGAGGTACTCTCTCTAGATTATAGTTCTATATATATGGTATGGACATTTCAATTATAATTTCAAGATATTGGAATAAGAATATACATGCTAAGAGACGAACTTTAAAACCCTTAAAACCACCCTTAGAGTTAAAATATCGCCAAAAGATTTCTTAGTGCGCATCTAAAGGGCCAACTGAACATACCTACCAAATTTGAACGTTTTTGGTTGGGTAGATTTTTAGTTCTGCGAGTGAGTGAGTGAGTGAGTCAGTCAGTCAGTGAGTGAGTGCCATTTCGCTTTTATATATAATTATAGATGATGATGATAGAAGATTGTGATGTAATTTGGAAAAACGACTGAATTTGAACTGAGTTTAAACATAAATTGAGGAGTTTGAGAGAGTATGGGGGTTTGAACACCCAGCAATTGCTGCCATCTTGTGGAAGAATTGAGAACTAGCCATCTCGAAACGTCACGACCAATGAACAGCGAGTAGGCGGAGCTAGCAGGTCATGTTTTTCTGGTCTGTTTTTCCCATCGGTGATTGTAGACGTCTAAAATTATTTTGGTACGTTTGTTTTGAAATGCATTGGAAATTCATTGTAAATCACACCGCTGATTGTTTAAGAATTAATGATTATTACATTATCAAATGAGTTCAAGTAGAAATAAGTTGGACTATTCAAGGAATAATCAGACTTTGATAATAGTTGGACTCTAATCTGGTGTCACACATCACACAACTTTCCTTGCCCTTATGAAAATTTATCACCTGACGCTAGTGTTCACGCGCATCTCAAGTCTACTATTCAAAGATCCAAGCCAGCTGGTGACAGGACAATAACGCTGGAGACACACGAAGAATGTTATCTCTTCATAGTGGATGATTCAATAGAATCAACAGTTGCCAACAGTTTGCAATAATTGAAATAATAAAATTTCCACGAATTTCGAGTTTATTTTAAATTTTAGGTGAAAACTTTACTGAACGTTAATTGTAGAGATTTTCATGCTTAATCTTTTCCACTTGGAATTTATGTTCAAATTGTATCTGAAGCCTGATAATTGGGAATCTAAAATCGAACTTTGCATAGATGGGGCGGAGCTCCTGAAATTTTTACAGATATGGGACTTGTGGCAGTTGATATAGCTTATCAATGATTATTTCAGGTATAAATTTGATTAAAATCGTTGTGGCCATTTTCGAGAAAATCCCGAAAGATCCCTGTTATTAGCAGCATTTTTGTCATTTCAGCCGCCATCTTGAATTGCATTTGATCGAAATTGTTCGTGTCGGATCCTTATAGTGTAAGGACCTTAATTTCCAAATTTCAAGTCATTTCGTTAATTGGGAGATGAGATATCGTGTACACAGACGCACATACACTCATACACACACAAACACACACACACACACACACACACACACACACACACACACACACACACACACACACACACACACACACACACACACACACACACACACACACACACACACACACTGTGAAGTTGTGCTCCTTGGAGGGTTATCTCTTATGATAGAGCCCCACGTTATGAAGCTATAATTGTGTAAGGTGGTAAATTGCAAATCCCTTACAGATGATACGATGTTCTGGATATTTATAAGAGCAGTTGTTAAATTCCCTCTTTTGCGAATAAATTCACAAAAAATTAAGGCCGTCCGGCTCGCAAAATTACTGGGTTCAAACCTCAGCTCTAGCTCAGTGGTAGATACATGAATTTTCCAAATACAATTAATTACCATAAGGTTCAATGACCGGTGATTAATAATTCTTACCGCTGCTTCTATGAAGTTCTTGAAGAATACCAGTGAGGAAATTAAAAGAATATTTGATGACTGATTATCAGTAACCATGTACCCACTAGAGAATAATAAAGACCAACTATAGTTATTTCTAGTTGATTCTTAAAACGCTCGTCATAAATACAGGTATTCACCAATTTATCCTTCCAAAACTCCTTAGAACTTACAACGCCAGTTCTTGAAGATCTCTGGATCCTTATATGATATAACTGGAACCTTATTAATATAATTTTCAATATATTTGTCCTGGCAGACTAATATGACTATCATCAAAGGATGATAAATACTGAGTGCTTTTAATAAGATCGATATTACTTGATTCAATAATTTTATGTGCTGCTGAATATCTATTGGTACTAAAACAGCTCAAACTGTATATCACGAGATGAGTTAGGATATAATAAAAAATTCTATGATTTTGTATGCTGACATAAAACACAAAATATATTCCCATAAAACAGTGTATATAAAATATTCGATATCTATAATTTTTCTTAAATAAATTATTTTCTAAAATCTGAACAATTATCACAGGATTTAATAGCTTTCACAATAGTGAGTTTCAAATTTTATAAATATATTATGTTTAATACTGATGCTTAGACTTCCAGTTAATTCAGAATACTACGAATAAAAAACTGTTTGGTCTATAGATTTGACATGATATACTTTGTTCAATTAGCAAAAATAATAATTAATAAAATTGATATTCAACATGAGATCTCAGGGATTCATATGAGTTCGGGCCGTGCATGGAAGTAAGCTTCCTACATATATCAAATAAATTTATAAAATGTTCTTATGAACTATGTGATAATACTCAACACGTTGAGACTTCTTATTGGATTTAAGTTAATTTTAATAGCGCTTTTAATTAATTTCCCCACTATACGTAGAAAACCTTGTAACGAGCTCGTTTGATTTATCACTCACATAAATGAAGTTCTCGACGGTCTCGTGGATTGAATTAATTATTTCCAATAATTAATTAGGTAGGCTCCTTTCGTCTCTGCTGGGCTAGCGCGTGGTCCAGATTCTTATAGATTTCTTTTTCTAATTAAAGATATACTCATGGGAATTGATTATAAATTACGAACTCTTTAACAACACTGAGTTCACAGATAATTTAACATTTAATACAAATATTTCGCATTTAAAAAGGGTTTGGCTTGATAATTTTAAAATTTAAAGGAAGAAAGAACCCTAAACTCTCTGTGCATCCTCTCAGGTCAAGATCTTAAGCCAGAAAAAAGAGGTTTTCAGAAAAATTTATCGCTTCCTAGAACAATTTTGTAAGCTTCTCTCTGATTGGCCTTCAATTTAATAAACTCAATACAATTGGTCGCCTCAGAATCAGGGCTTCCTCAACTTTATAATAGAAAAAATTAAATAAAAAGTTTTTATACAAATATATGGAGTGTTTATCTTGAATTAATTTCATAAATAAATTGTAACATACGATTTTAATAGATAATACATTTAGTTTTTTATATGAGTTTTGTATACTCTTGGTTTTTCGTGCTTTTTAGATTATAATAAATATTTATACAGAAATAATAGTTGTCCGTATTTCTACACATCAACCTTCCTTAGTATATATAATATATCCTTTGTGAGTAAATTTTATATAATTCAACCTGTTATACTGGTTGATCGAATGATCAGCTGATTCGCTCAGTATTGATTCCAATAATATTATCGATTTATTCAAGATCGACTGATTCTTTTCAAAAATGTAAACAAATAATTCTAACCTCAACGTACATGCAAACTTTTATTTTTTTATAATCCGCCAATAATAAGTAAGCCGCTTTATAATTTTTTAATCTTGCCAATGGATTCTCATAGTTGTAGAATCACAATTATACATGTTTTCTTATCGTTTTTGATAATACTATTACTCCAAATCGCTAATAATATTCGATTTAAGTTGATTGATCCTTTGACTAGGTCTAACTTTCTTTTCCATTTAATAATTCTATTAAAATTCATTGGTTCATTTCAAAATATTTGATGGTACTAAAGTGCCACGTGACAACACACACACACACACACACACACACACACCACACACCACACACACACACACACACAACACACACACACACCACACACACACACACACACACACACACACACACACACACCACACACACACACCACACACACACACACACACACACACACACACACACACACACACACACCACACCACACACACACACCACAACACACACACACACACACACACACACAACACACACACACACACCACACACACACACACACACACACCACACACACACACACACACCACACACACCACACACACACACACACCACACACAACACACACACACACACACACACACACACCACACACACACACACACAACACACACACACCACACACACACACACAACACACACACACACACAACCACACACACACACACACACACACCACACACACACACCAATACCCAAAAATCATGTTTTTGGACTCAGGGGAACTTGAAACGTATAGAAATTTAGAAATTGGTTTACCTTAATTTTTTTCGGAAAGCAATACTTTCCTTACCTAAGGTAATAGGGCAAGGAAAGTAAAAAATAAGGAATCAAGGTGGTTGGAGGCCAGGGCTCGATCATGTGGACTGTAGAGCTATCGAAGAAGAAGAGAGGAAATAATACCAAATTAATTGTCAACTGAATACCAAATACGTAGCACGTCGCTTTTCAACAAATATGTCTGCACCACATATATGCACAGAAATGCATGTTGCACAATACCAGACATCGCATTCAAATATCTCACAGCTTGCAGCTCTCCACTAATTTGCTCCAATTTGCAGCATCAATTGAATGGGCAGCAGCAGAGCTCGTGCTATTCATGATGCACTCACGTGTGACTACAGTGCAATTCACTTCAAAATGTCAGCAACGATTGAATTGAAAGCTCTGATATCATTTGAAAGGAATATAATGCCAGTTTGAAATGAGCGACTCACATGTCAGTATTAGCATAGAGGAAAGACATCACTTTCTCTCTCTCACTCCTCCGCTAAAGGATTGTGTAGCAGAGAGTACTAGGAGTCCTAACTCCGCCCTTAAAGACAGTCAATCACTCACTTACTCTCTCTCACACACTCTCTCACTCTTTCTCACTCTCTCACACACTCTCTTCATCTCCCACTCTATCTCTCACACTCCCTCACCCGCTCTCTCTCAATCTCTTACACACTCCCTCACCCTCTCTCTCTCAATCTCTTACACACTCTCTCACACTCTGAAGGGGAGGGTATCCTTGATACCCTCTCTGAGAATGGACTTCTTAAGGTCCAAACTTCACCGTTTCATGTGAAAACATTACAGTAGTACCTTGACTTTTGCATTTTTCATCATTATTCTTGCTCAATATTATTGTAGAACTCATCAGTTTAATATGATTCACCATGTCATTTTACCGCTACTGGTATTTATTCTTAACGTTAGAACGTAAGTTGAATTATGCTTTATTAAATACATGAATAAAGGAATCTGAATCTGAATCTCTCTTTCTCACTCTCTCTCACTCACTCTCTCTCACTCTACCTCTCACAAACACTCACTGTCTCACACACACACTCTCTCTCTCAATCACTCTCTCTCTCTCTCTCTCTTAATCTCTCTCTCTCACTCTATCTCTCATACTCTCTCTCATAATCTGTCTCTCACTCGATCTCTCAAACTTTCTCTCTCACTCTATCTCTCATACTCTCTCTCTTAAATTTCTCTCTCACTCACTCTCTCTCACACACACACACACTTTGGTAGAGAGTTAGTGGGGAGGATATTTTTAATATTCTTTCCGAAGAATGGACATTGATATATGTCCAAAGCTCCGCCAATTTATGTAGATGCATAACAATATGATTATTATCTATAGTTATTATATTAGAAATTGCTTTTTCATATCATATACAGTTCAATAATTATTTTCTTAGTCTATATTATGTAAATTCATCTATAATTTTGCTGTATTGTAAGCTATTGTATATAAGTGTATAAGCCAGTATATATTGTAATTTACATAAATAAAGTACTCAATCAATCAATCAAACACTCTCTGTTTTTGTCTCTCTCTCTATCTCTCAATCACCATCTCTCTCTCTCTCTCTCTCTCTCTACCTCTCTCTCTCTCCATCTCTCTCTCTCAAAAAACAAAAACTTTTCAAGGCTGCTCACCTTAACGTACAATCCCTCAGCTGCCACATTGATGAACTCAGAGCAATCTTCCGTTTTCAGGACTTCAATATAATCGGAATTTCCGAATCATTTTTGAAGCCTAGTATTTCATCAAATTTTGTTGCATTGCCTGGATATAATCTTTTCCGGAATGATAGATTAAATAAAGCTTGTGGGGGTGTAGCAATTTATGTGAAAGATGGTATCAAAACAAAAGTTTTAATCACATCTAAACAAGAGTATTGTTCCAGACCAGAGTTTATGCTACTTGAATTATCCTTATCTAGTAATGATAAATTACTCGTTGGTATCTGTTATCGCCCACCAAAAATAGGTCATTTTACAGATTTCGAAAATGCCTTGCTTTCTCTTATGCCTTGTTATAACCGTATACTAGTTATGGGGGATATGAACACCGACTTGAACATGACGAATCGTAACTTTGACTACTTTCAACTGACTACAATTTTCCATTGCCTAAACATGACTATTTTACCCCTCGATCCAACTCATCATACTAATGAATCAGACACACTCATTGACCTTCTCATTGTTAGTGATCCCAATGAGGTTGTTCAAGCAGGCCAAATCTCAGTCCCAGCTATTTCTAGACATGATTTGATCTACTGTGTACTTTCCCATAAGATACCCAAGCCAGAACAGAAAATTATCACTTATAGAGACTTCAAAAACTTTGATGAAGCCGCCTTCCTGACTGATGTGGCTCAGACTCCATGGCATCAAATTGAAGCATTACCCTCAGTTGATGACATGGTCAAGACTTTCGAGAATTGGACTTTGACTTTGTATGACAAACATGCACCTTATGTGACAAGGAGGATTAATAGAAAACGACGAGTACCGTGGATGACTGAAGACATACTTAAGATGATGGGACGTAGAGACAAAGCACATAGAAAATTTAAAAAGACATTTGACTTGGACAGTTTGATAGAGTATAGGAGCCTTAGAAATAGGGTTAAACAGGAATTACGGAACTCAAAGATTAGGTACTTGAATTCGTTTATGACAAACAATAGACAAGACTCTAAATCACTTTGGCAGGGAATAAAAGAATTCGGGCTTGGCAAACAGAAATCGAATCCACAAATTGACTTACCATTGAATAATATAAATGACTATTTCGTTTCACACTCTAACCAACGCGACGAAATTGTCATTGCTAATCATATAGATGATCTTGAAGAGCAGGTTACAAACTTAGATTTACCAATCACTGATCAATTTCATTTCCATCCAATCTCAGAAAAAGACACTTTCAGAGCAATTCAACGTATTCATAGTAATGCTATGGGTGTAGACAAAATTCCTATTAAATTTATCAAGAAGATGTTATTTGCTGTTTTACCAACCATTACATACATTTTCAACAAGTCACTTGAAGAAGGCATTTTCCCTGAAAACTGGAAGTTTGCTCTGGTTCGCCCTCTAAATAAAGTTCCATCACCCAATAAAGTTGAGGATTTTAGACCAATCAGTATTTTACCTGCATTGTCCAAAGTGCTAGAAAGACTCATTCATGCTCAAGTTGTAAAATTTCTAGACAACAATAGTAAGCTTCATAACTTTCAATCAGGCTTCAGAAAATTCCATTCAACTGAGACAGCTCTGCTTCGTGTCACTGATGATATAAGGTTAGCTATGGACCAAAGAAAATGCACCATCCTCACCCTATTTGATTTTTCTAAAGCATTCGATACTGTTGATCATACAGTCCTTCTGAATAAGTTGGCTATTCTTGGTTTCAGTCACAACTCGTTAGTTTGGTTTAAATCCTATCTATTAGGTAGGAAACAATGTGTATCTGTCGGTGACAAAAAGTCAACTTGGAAAAACGTTATGCATGGAGTACCACAAGGTTCAATTTTAGGCCCTCTCCTCTTCACTTTGTATGCTAATGACCTTTCTTCCATTATCAAATTCTCCAGTTTCCATACTTATGCAGACGACCTTCAAATCTATTTAAGCTGTCCCATAACAAAAATTAATGAAACAGTTGGAATAATGAATCAGGATATCATTCGATAGTGGAATGGACAAAGAAAAATGGCCTTAAGCTTAATCCCATCAAAACACAACCCATTATAATTGGATATTCTCGTCTTATAAACAATATTGACCTTGAATCGATTCACAAAATTAGTGTAGACGGTAATGACATTCCTTACTGTAGCTCAGTTGAAAATTTAGGCATTACTATGAATAATACTCTTGACTGGTCAGAACAAGTGAACAAAACTTGTAAAAAGGTATTCTCAGCCATGCATGCATTGAAGAAAATGCACGATATCCTCCCTAGAAACATTAAATTATTATTGGTTCAATCTCTCATCTTCCCACATTTAATGTATTGTAATTCTGTTCTTAATGATATGCAAGTCACTCTGAATGATAAACTACAGCGTTGCCAAAATTATTGTCTACGTTTCGTCTACTCTCTCCAACGCCATGATCATATCACCCCAGCCCACATTGCTAGTTCAACATTGAAGCTTCCCGATCAGAGGCTTTTTCGAATAGTCAAGCTTGTTAGAGATATCTTGAAATACGGTAATCCGAACTATTTTAAAGATGATTTCAAATTTGTCTCTGAAGGTAGGAGGATAGATGCTTCACATACTAGAACCGGAGAAAGTACTTTAAGGATACCCAATCATCGAACTACTATTTTCACAAAATCCTTCTTAGTCAGTGCCTGTCGTGCATGGAATACACTTCCTGTTTCTATCAGGTCTATCGAGAGCCGAGCGAGCTTCACCTGACTTTAAAAAAATATTTTGGAACAAATGACTGAAACTGTCCGGCCCTAGAACGATCACATGACAACCATCCCTCACCCATTCCACCAATATAAACCTTTAAACCATGTTATAGAACGAATTGTATATATATATATTATATAAACTCATGTTATTTCAATTATCCACTGCATACTGCTGTATATTACTGAAATTGATAACCCTGATCTACTTTCAGCCTACTTCATTTTATTAATCAATTATTTGATCTTATCTACTATATATTATTTTACTTTATCATTTTCTGTTTTTTTTCTCTTCAATATTCATATTGATTAAAACTTTTACAATATTTCCATTAATAAATAAATCCTTAGTTTAAATAACGAAATTAACGTTTTGGTAGAGAGTTAGTGGGGAGGATATTTTTAATATTCTTCCCAAAGAATGGACATTGATATGTCCAAAGCTCCGCCAATTTATGTAGATGCATAACAATATGATATTATCTATAGTTATTATATTACAAATTGCTTTTTCATATCATATACAGTTCAATATATTTTCTTAGTCTATATTATGTAAATTCATCTATAACTTTGCTGTATTGTAAGCTATTGTATATAAGTGTATAAGCCAGTATATATTGTAATCTACATAAATAAAGTACTCAATCAATCAATCAATCAATCAATCTCTCTCTCTCTAGCCATCCCACTCACTTTCTTTCTCTAGCCATCCCACTTTCTCTCTCACACACTATCACTCTATCACTCTCTCTCTCTCTCTCTCTCTCCCTCTCTATTTCTCTCTTTCATATGTATTTTTTTCTCATTTTGTAAAGGGTTGTGTGACAGGGAGGACCAGGAGTCCTAACTCCGCCCTAATAGAGCCCCAATTAATCAATCAATCAATCTATCTCTAACTCTCTCTCTCTTTCTTTCTTTATCTATCTATCTATCTCTCTCTTCTATATCTATAAACGTGAAATGGCACTCACTCACTGACTGACTCACTCACTCACTCACACACTCACTCACTCGCAGAACTAAAAATCTACCGGACCAAAAACGTTCAAATTTGGTAGGTATGTTCAGTTGGCCCTTTAGAGGCGCACTAAGAAATCTTTTGGCAATATTTTAACTCTAAGGGTGGTTTTTAAGGGTTTAAAGTTCGTCTTTTAGCATGTATATTCTTCTTCTCCCAATCTCTTAATTATAATTGAAATTTCCATATCATATATCATATGTTACATAGAATATAATCTAGATAGAGTATCTCTTCGAAACAGTTGTTAACTGGCAACTAATTAATAATTTTGTCAGGTTGGCATTAAGTTGAGTGACTTTGTTAGGTTGGCACCAATTTGAAGATTTCAATGGTTTATCGCGGAAAAATTGATTGGGCACTGCTACTTCAATCCTGGGAATATTATATTACTAGCCGTCAGGCTCGCTTCTCTCGCCATATCCGTTTAGCCAGACGTTTAGTCTGGACCCCCGACTGGATTGTCCTAACATATGATAAAAATGCTCAAATGAAAAATTCAGGCGAGCGAAGCGAGCCTGCTGATCTCATTCTTGGACGATCCAGTCAGGGGTCCAGGGGGCGAAGCCCCCTGGCTAGACGGATATGGCGAGCGAAGCGAGCCTTACGGCTACTATACTATATTTTCTCTATGGTATTAGTCAGTGAGCATAGAAATTTCAGTATTATTTGCATAGGAAGCGTTATGATTATGTGTGAGGAATAGTGCCAGTTTGAAGTGAGTACGTTACAGATACATCAACCTGTCACCATTGGTTATAAGGGAAGCATTGATGTCATATTCATAAGTGATGATGCCAGTTTGAAGTGGTTTCTACTATAGTGAGGTCCACGTTATAATTACGGTGGATAAAGATAGAAGAATAGCGATGCCGATTCTCTGCATTAATTAATCATATTTCTATACTGTCAAAAACATAATTGACACCGTCGTGGACCTAGAAAAGGATAGTACCACCGGCTTTGTCGAATGATAGACAAGGATAGCAGAACCAAAGTTGACCAAATACATTATAACGTGGACCTCACTATAGCATGTATGCATCTGACACAAGTCCGGTGAATTGGAGCGCAACAAATGCATGCGTTGTCGAGTTACCTGTGTTGTCGCCGATGTCGTCAATTGGCAACGTTGTCAATTGTCGCACTTGGTTGGTGTTAGTAGCGTGTTTTATGTACAATGAAGGAACTACGATGTTGTCACTTGCAAATCAGGTTAGTGTACATTGGAATGGTGTGATAAACAGGTAGAATTGGGTCAGTTCTTTATTTATCCTGTTGATAGTTTTGTGACAGTGATGGCGGTAAAATAAGGCTACTCATCAACATCTGGTGTTGCATTGTCTATATTGATACAAAGGTTGAGGTACAGAAAGAGATCTGAATAACTGAAGAACAAGGTATATGATGTTCCCTACAAAACAAGTGTACATTAGTTTGTTCTGATAAACAGATATAGAGACCTTATTTATCCTATCAATAGTTCTTGGACAGAGATAGTGGAAAAAAAGGCTAATACATAACTTTTGGTGTTTCATTCTTTTATTTGATAGAGAAAAACATACTATAGTCAGAACAGGAAAAACAGGCTATTGCCCAAAACTATTTCCATTTCTTAATCTTGCCTCAAATCGTTCAAATATTATGTAGGTTATGTCCATTTCAATTTATACACTAAATCAGTAATTTTAAAACTACAATTGTAACATTGATTGTCAATATTGAGACAGAGATTCAGTGACACAGAGTTTTGTTTTGAACTGAAGAACAGAATATACGATGTTGTTCCCTGCAAATCGAGTTAGTGTACCTTAGAACCTTATTTATCCTTTCAATGGTTTTTTGGTAGGGATACCGGTAGAATAATGCCAATACATTAACTTCCAGTATTGTCAATTTAAATAATTTGGGATTGCACAACTTACAGAAAAGTACCACAGGCTTATACGCCCAAAACGGTTTCAATTCTCATTTATACAACAGTACGAATGTAGCTAGTCTTATGTTAATTTCACATTTTTAGATTACACTTCAATTTACAATCCAAAACAAAACGGAGAAAACAGATTTCAAATTCAAATATACTTCCAAAATGAATTGAATCAATCACAAATAATGGAAAAAGTTTAAACTTTGAAGAAACTTTGTGACTAAAAAGACAAAATATCAAGGCACAGGTTTAGTGACAGAGATATATGGATGGAGGTGCGAACAGAACGAGTAAGTCGCGGTGGAAATCGATGCCACGAAACAATTGTGCAATCATAAGAACATTTGGAGACATTGATAAAGAATTTTAAAAGAGATTGATAAAGATCAAAATAGATATGGATATAGGAGAACGGTACTCTAGCAATCAGGTGTTAATGCTTCACATGTATACGAGAGTACAAGGAGATATGAATCAAGAGGTATACAAATCCTTATGATTCTACAATAATTTTATAGCTCTGAAAAGAATGGAAAGTATTCATCAGAGCTACATTTTTTCTAAAGCTTCCAATCCGTTCCAGTGTTATATTTAGCAAACCAGATAAAACATAATTTTTCAAAATCTGCTCATCATAAGTTCAATGGTACGTGATGACATAACGAAATTCTAGACTGGTTAATCCTAATCCAGCAATTCTATTTAGAGGATTTTCCGATTTTCAATTTGGCACGGATTATGCAGCGGAAAAACGAAAATTGGTGGAAAATTTCTGATGGTTGAATTAATCAAGCTGCAGTAATGGAAACATTCGACAGTGAAATTGTATCAAACAAGGATCCGCATGTATCAGACATGATACACATGTATCAAACATACACCTCTATACAGCGAGAATGTACCTGTATGAACACATTTGTAAAATTGTATCGAACATGAAACATACAAGCTGAGAAAGATAGGATGGAAAAGTACATGTGAACACATTTTTGTATTCCGGTTTGATAATGTTTGTTCACTTTGAGCATATACCGTACTACACTGCTGAATTGTAAATACATGTATAATGTTTGCA
The DNA here is from genome assembly GCF_014356525.2 of Nilaparvata lugens. NCBI lineage: Eukaryota > Metazoa > Arthropoda > Insecta > Hemiptera > Delphacidae > Nilaparvata > Nilaparvata lugens. The sequence goes on from NW_024090673.1 coordinate 17,272, forward strand.
GTGCTTGTCAATAGAGTTTTGAAACGACAAAAAAAAGATAGAAATTCAATTAGAGTGGGAAAACGGTCTGGAGTGGTGGAATTTCGAGATCACAGATAAACAATAGTTGGAAAATTGTGTTTTACCGAGGAAAATCCATGGGGGAAATTCAGTGAGATGAAGTACACTGGTTCAAATGTGTTTGATGGATTTGCTTGAATTATTTATTGTCATGTATGTGGGAAAATCGAGTGGGAGGGGAGGAGGGTAATACAGAGAAAACTACAACTCAATTTAATTGCTATTCACTCGTCAATAACTTTAGAGCCTTTGAATAACTTGTATTACTTGTTAATGATAATAAATTATCATATTGTTGAAGAGAAAACTGTTTTGATTAAACTTAGTAAGGAGAAAAGTATGGAATGGAAAACAAGTTGAAATTTCAACTAATCAGATGAGATCAGGAAGATATAATAATACTATAGTATTAACAATATTATACTATGATACTATAATGGTATTATAGTAGTAACAACTGGTATTATAGTTCACATTAGTTCATCAGCTATATAGAAACTCTTTAGACAAAATTCTACTTCACGAGCATGAGTGGTGAACTAGTATTCATACATGAAATAACTCAATTTGATTTAGAAATAGAGTGATAGATTCGCCAGATTCAAGTGCTAATTCAATCAATTGGGAGAGCATTCAACATTTACCGTAATCCACGAGAATATATAAGAATTTTCAATTATTCAAGAATCTCGTAGGCTACTCATTGACATATGGATAACAACTTGTTTGTCCAATTATAATTTTGAAAAAATGTTTCTATCAGCAAATAAATATCTTGGAATGTATCTGTTTGAGAATCTCTAACTTACAAATAGAATCTTTCCAAATAGAATGAATTAACATGAAATAGAGGCTTGAAGTGGATTATTTCAAAATTATAAGGCCCGGTTGCACAAAAGTTTGTCAAAATTTAAACATAATTGAATGTCACGAAAACCAATAGAAGAAGGCTTTTCCGCAGAGAAGTCTTCTCTGATTGGTTCACCTGGCATTCAATTATGATTAAAATTTAACAGGCTTTCATGCAACCTGGCCTTATAATTTTGAGATAATCCACTGCCTCTATTTCATGTTAATTCATTCTATTTGGAAAGATAGCATTGGCATAATAATTATGGATGTTGATAAGTCAAAGAATCGGATACAATATTATTTATTTATTTAACAATGGAAACAACAGGTAAAAACCCAAATATGCTCCCTCAACATCACAATAAGACAAGTACAATTTATATTCAAAACAAATATCGTCAACAGAACATTATGGATTGATTGAAAAAAGAATCGAAAATATCCAACTTATAAAACTGGAAGTAATCCACTTTAAACCTAAGGTTTCGTTCTGATTCCGGTTGTTCGGAAATCGTAAAACCTTCTAATGGATTACCAACACGGATTGAAATTTTTTCATAGTCTGTTACTGTTGGTTTACTTTGCACCAGAGGCCTATGAGATGGGAATTGAATACTCTGCCTGTAGGTTGAGAATTGAATGGTGCCTATGTGTTGGGAATAGGCATATTGGATGTTGGACATGTTCTGGTCAATCAGATTGAGTGTGTTGCAAAAAACTTACATTGAAATTGACGGTCGTATCTGGAGTAATTTTGTGATTGATCGTAAAAAATAAAAGTTTTCGAAGTGTACTTTTGTGATTGAAAGAGGAAAAAATTGCTGGGTTGATTGTTCATTAATTATTGAATGTTAATTACTCCATTAAGAGCCGTTTGCACAGTCAAAGCTTACACTGAAATCGATCAGCTGGTGGCTTAAACTGGAAATGAGCTACATTATAATAAACGAGACTTTATATGGATTTAAGCCAGTTCAAGATGAAATTTAGTTTAAACTGATACTGTGCAAACGGTCCTAAGTCTCATCACTGCTCCTACAACGTTTAATTGTTTTGAAGGAGGAAGAATAAAAAACTGGAGGGGGAAAAGGAGGGAAGAGTGAGGAGGAGGAAGGAGTAAGTGAGAGGGAAAGGGACGAACAAGAAGAAGGGGGAGGAGGAATAACAAGGAAGAAGACGAAGGCAGGAGGAGGGAGATGGAAGGAGACCAAAGGTGAAGATGGAAATAGAGAAAAAGGGGAAAGAAAAGGAAATAAGGAGGAAGAAGGAGGAAGAAGGAGGAAGAACACAGGAGGTTGAGAAGGAAATGCTGAAGGTGGAGTCTTAAAGAAGTATGCTGGTGAAAAAAAAATAAATATAGAATAGAAGCAGATGAAGATGAATACAAGAATGAGAAAAAAGAAAAAAGGTTAAGGAGAAGATGATGATGAGAGAGAGTAGAAAGAGAAGTTGAAGCAGATGGAGGAGGAGAAGAAAGATAAGAAGAAAAATAGGAAGAAATCTGAGAAGATAAAGGAGAGGGAGAAAATGGAGAAAAAGAAGAAAACGATGAGAAAGAAGAAAAATAAAAATAAGAGGAAGAAGAAGAAGAAGAAGAAGAAGAAAAAATTTAAAAAGAAGAAGAAGGAGATGAAGTCCCAAAGGAGGACAGAAGGTTGGGGGAAAACAGGGAGAATGAGAGAAAAAAGAAGATAAAGAATAAGATGGAAGCAAGGAAGAAAGATGTTGGGAATCAGAGCAAGCAGTGGTCAATGTATACCGCATCGAAATCCTTATTTTTACTCCCTGGTCGGCCATTTTTCTTTTGCAGCGGCGTTCAGGGAACTGGCACTTTTCCCTCTCTCCCCAACAGGGGGTGATCAGGGGGTTGCTCTTGGGGGTGGTGTGATGTATAGGGGGGAGGAGAGACAGTACCCCAAAGAGGAAGAATAAGGCACAGTGCAATCTATAAATAGCTATTGAAATTGAATTAGCGGCGAAAATTAGATTCTCGACTCCGCACAAACCAACACACTTCTACTTTTAGTTTTTCTCGCTTTTCTTTTTCTCCTCCATCACAAACTTCCATTTTTCTTTCCCTTTTCCTCACAAACTTTCCTTCTCTTCTCATTTTCTTGACTTTCATCTTTTTAGTTTTGTTTAAACATTTTTAATAGTATGAGAACAACAGAGTTGTTCTTAATAATTTGATTGTATGGTATGAGATATTGTGGTATTTCTCCATAATTGAATAAATTAGAGTGGTATTTTTCCATTATTGGAAGAATAAGACGTTGATATTGACAATACAACTTCAATTTATTCGAAAATTAATTCGTATTACAGAACCAGGTTTCATGGTAGATGTTGATGTTGTGGGAAGATGTGGTAGGTATTACCATAGAGAAACAATAGCATAAGTAGATATCCCATGGTAAAGGGTGTTTATGTCGCAACTTTTACTGTTATCTGAAGCCAATTATTGTCGATTTTTACTGTTTTGAACGGGTAAGAGTGTATGAACGGCACAATATGAGAGACTATCAGCGTCATAAAGCTTCTCGAGAAAGAACTACGTGGACTATCAGCTTGAGATAACAGTAAAAGTTGCGACATAAACACCCTTTACCATGGGATATCTACTTACGCTATTGTTTCTCTATGGTAATACCTACCACATCTTCCCACAACATCAACATCTACCATGAAACCTGGTTCTGTAATATGAATTAATTTTCGAATAAATTAAAGTGGTATTGTCAAGATCAACGTCTTATTCTTCCAATTATGGAAAAATACCACTTTAATTTATTCAATTATGGAGAAATACCACAATATCTCATACCATACAATCAAATTATTAAGAACAACTCTCTTTTCTTTTTCTCTTTTTTAAAATGTTTGGACTGAAAATTGGACCTGAATTCAAGATTATGGAACATAACCTACTTTTTTGACTATTTAAAGTGTATAAATCAAACGTCGGGGAGGAAACAGTTTCAGGCTGTGCATATTAGTACTTCCCTAATCATTTTAAAGAAGTGCGTTCTCTTTATCAATAAATAAATAACAAGCGAAGTTTGGTGCCCCGGTATTAAAGTCGAAAAAGTGTTCTTTCATTTTTGATAATGATAATAATATAATATGAATTCAATTTTTCTATGATATATGATGTAAATGATTACACGAAAATATCTAATCGCAAAATTAATAATTTTTTATTCCATCAATCTGCTCCATCGCAACCATCATAGCTGTTCATCTTCTAAACTATCCTTATCTATTTTAATTTTCTCTCCTTTAGGGCTAAGTTTAAGAGAGAGCCGGCTGCGCCCTAACTTCGCCCTCCTATCTTTAAAATAAAGGCAGCTAATCAATCAATCAATTGATCAATCCTTGTATAATCTCATGAAAAAGTAAGTTATCCAGTATGCTGGAAAAACGTTTCTTTGAAATAAAATTGGGGAAAAATATTTTCATTACATCATAATAGAGCAAAACCACCTGATGGAAGAACGTATCAATCTAACAATGTTCTTATCTCACTTCCAAGAAATCCCATCATATACTTGCTGCTAGAAAAATCGCTCCACACAGTTACCTCTATCTAATGTACCTCTATGAGGCACTCTATCTAATCTGAGGCTCTCTCAATTGGCTGGGTTTTCACTTGATTCGTATTTTCTTCCTCCCAGACCTTATCACCCTCTCTCCGTCATATCTGAAGTTTTCTTCATTGGCTGGGTCTCCACTTCTGATCTACCTCTCTCTCTCTGAGTCCTTATTCTCAAGTTCTTTCGTTTTTCCTCATTTTTACTTCTCGCCCCATTTCCTCATTTGTTGATTCTTCAATAATTGTTGTTTTCTACACTGGTTGGTTTCTCCTACTGAATCTTTTCTCTCCATCGTTCTTCCCATTTTCTCATTCGTTAATTCTTCATTGTTTATTTTCTACACTGGTTGGTTTCTCCTACTCAATATTTTCTTTTTTTTCTCCATTTCCTCATTGGTTAATAATTCTTCATCGGTTGTTTTCTGCATTGTTTTTCCTTTTCAATCTCTTCTCTCTTTTCTTCTTCTTCCTCTATTCTACTCCTTATTCTCAATTCTTTCCGCTAGTCCTCATCATTGTTCTGCTACTCTTCTCAATCTTCTCTCTCTCCCCATTTTGGCCTTCCTACCACCTTCTCTCCCCAATTCCTCCTCCTTCCACCCTTTCCTCTTCCAACCCCTTTCTCTCCCACATGTTTTTCTTCCTTCTCCGTTCCGCCTTATGTTGGTGTATGTGTGCTTCTGCTCCTGCCAAGTCCAGGATTTATTTCCAGTCTAGCAAAGGATGGATTGGCTCTTGAAACCCCAAATCTTGGTTCCCTAAGGAAGACGGAGGAAGTTGGAGAAAGAAACAGTGAATGATAGAGAGAGGTATATATTATAATATATAGAAGTGGGATGAATATGAGAGTGGAAGAAAAGAGAAGAGATGGAGACATGGGAAACAGTGAATGATAGAGAGAGGTATATATTATAATATATAGAAGTGGGATGAATATGAGAGTGGAAGAAAAGAGAAGAGATGGAGACATGGGAAACAGTGAATGATAGAGAGAGGTATATATTATAATATATAGAAGTGGGATGAATATGAGAGTGGAAGAAAAGAGAAGAGATGGAGACATGGGAAACAGTGAATTATAGAGAGAGGTATTTATTATAATTTATATAGAAGTGGGATTAATATGAGAGTGAAAGAAAAGAGAAGAGATGGAGACAGGAGAGTGAAAAAAAGAGAGCGAGTGAGAAAATGTTGAACACGGATGTTACTTTTGGGTATAGTTTAATTCATTTGATCAGTAAAATACAATAATTGAAGCAATATTATTGATTATACGGGAAGACTAGGGGTTGCATTCCAGTTGAAAATCAAGTGAGCACTTTTATCCAATTTATGGAAATGGTAAATTAGAAATGATCTCTTATTCCAGTTTAATTTTTATTCCATATAGACTCATCATTCATCATTTCCCAATGTCGTGGTTGAATGGCTGTATAAATAACAATTTCTATTCACCTCCATAAAAAATGTGTCGTAGAGAGTAGTGCACCAGTTGATTCAATAATCCAGTAATCTAAGTTCCATCTCCTTCGTCGTTTTCTTCCACTAATTCTGAGAATGAATTTACTACTCCCAACCCCTTCTTCAATCCTTTTTCTCCTTCTTCCTATCCTATTTCTTTTTTCCTCATTCTTCTGCCATAGCCTAAGTTTTTGTACTTGTTCTCCTTATCATTATCTCATCGTCTCAATTCATTCAAATATGTATTTTGGGAGAAACACTTCATAATACCATGGAGAAACAATAGCATAAATACATATCCCATGGTATAAAGCGTTCATGTCGCAACTTTTACTGTTATTTCAAGCCGATAGCCCACGTAGTTCTTTCCCGTGAAGCTTTATGACGCTGGTAGTCTCTCATATTGTGCCGTTCATACACTCTTACCCGGTCAAAAATCAACAATAATCGACAGTAATCGGCTTGGGATAACAGTAAAAGTTGCGACATGAACGCCGTATACCATGGGATATCTACTTACGCTATTGTTTCTCTATGATAATACTATCTCAAGTACCTGCTGTATATAAGAAATGATAACTAATGAGAGGTAACACACAAACATATCGTCGTGCTAATATTATTCAAAGTGCTTAGACAACAGGTTGTGATGTATTATGGCCGTGATGAAGAGAAAATAAGGGTATCCAGTAGGAGGAGGAGTAGGAGGATGAGTAAGAAGAAGAGGTGGAGGAGGAAGTGGAGGAGATGGTGGAGGAGGAGCAGGAGAAGGAGAAGGATGAATAAGTGGAAGAGTATCAGGAGTACATGGTGGAGGAGGTGGTGGAGGAGAAAGAGGAGGATGAGGAGGATGAAGAGGATGAGGAGGATGAAGAGGATGAGGACGATGAGGAGGAGTAGGAGAAGGAGTTGGGGGAGGTGGGGGAGTTGTTAGTAACTGTTGCCAGTTGGTTATTAAATGTTTGCTCTCGTAAAGAAAGAAGTACCAGTAGCTTTGAGTGGACTACAAAACAAGAACACTGATGTTCAGAGAAGGATAGAGAATGGGAATGCAATTGAGGGAAGAGAAAATTGGTGTAGATGTTGGTGAAGAGGATGTAGTCGAGGAGAAGGAAGAGTGGAGAAGTGGAAAAAAAGAGAAGGAGAAAGAGAGTAGAATGTGAAGAAGAGAAAAGAGGGGATGGTGTTAAAGGAAGGGAAGGAGTGATAGGAGGAGAAAGAGTGAATGGTGAAGAGGAAATGCTGGGAAAGAGAAAGATGGAGAAGGATAGACATAGCGATCGCATGCAAGGGGAAAGAGGAGAGAATGAGGAGGTACCGTATATGAAAGGATAGAAATCATTTGAAAGATTTTGTGAAAGAATATTGTGACAGAGGAGATTTGGTAAGGGGGAAGGAAGAAACGTTTGTGGAAGGGTAAGAACAAGAAGGAAATTGATAAAGTGCAGGAAAATAGATGGTCTTTGGTCAATTACATTGGAAATAATAACTATTGATACAATGTGTAGAAAATTTTGATTCAAAAAATCTATAATAGAGCAAGTAGTGAGAAACAGATTGAAGGTGAAGATGAGAACATGAAGAAAGAGAAATAGAAGAATGAGTGCTAAGTGAAAAAAATGAAGAGATGAAGAAATAAGAAAGGAGAAACATAAGAGGGAAGGATTGGTTGATGTAAGCTGGTGAGAAGAAGAAGAAGAGAAGAAGAAGAAGAAGAAGAAGAAGAAGAAGAAGAAGAAGAAGAAGTAGAAGAAGAAGAAGAAGAAGAAGAAGAAGAAGAAGAAGACGAAGAAGAAGAAGAAGAAGAAGAGAAGAAGAAGAAGAAGAAGAAGAAGAAGAAGAAGAAGAGAAGAAGAAGAAGAAGAAGAAGAAGAAGAAGAAGAAGAAGAAGAAGAAGAAGAAGAAGAAGAAGAAGAAGAAGAAGAAGAAGAAGAAGACAAGAAGGAGAATCGGCTCCATATTCTAGGAGGAAGCTTTCTCCTTCTCTTCGAATAAAATGAAAAAGTAGTAGAAGAACGACAAGGCGATGAAAACAAGGCAGAACAAGATTAAGAACAAATGTAAGGAGAAAACAAGAATATAAGTAGGCTTTTAGAGAGATAAAACAACAAAACATCTTTTTCATGAAGAGCTGGTTACGCTCTTCAAATTTATCTTATTTCCAGCGAATTACTCGCCAAGTTATGTTTGCTCTTCAGTTGATCAACAAACAATGTACGCTGCAAGCTTTCCAACGCCGTATATTTCCCAAATTAAGGTTTTCCCGACCGGCTTCAATAAATCTTCCTTCGCCTCATTATGTAGTAAGTATCTGTCGAATGATACCGTTTTAGAGCCTATCAGTGATCTCCGTTAAATGAATAAAATGATCACGAATATGAAATGAAATATTAATTGAATATGTGAAGATATGGAATGATATAAAATCACGAATATGAATGGGTCTAAAACGTTTATAATAAAGAGAACTCAAAAGAAAAAAACAATTCTTATCCAAGAAGAATCAGGAGTTAGGAATGTGGAAACTCTATAGTGTGGTCCACGTTATAATAGCAGTGGAGAAAGATAGGAGAAAAACGTGAAGAACCTCTGTCTTGTCAATGCCTTCTATAGATGGTAGCTACAGTTTATTGATGTAATAAACTGTTCATTCTCGTTCGAAATCATCATTTATATTTTATTAGGCAATAAATTATATTTTCCAATAATTTCATAATGAATTTAATAATAAGGATGAAATATTTTGTTAATATTATTAATATAAAACTCAATGTGCTGATTGATGAACTGAACCATGGGCTTTATTGATTGATTCAACAATAATTGACATTTCTGAGAGAGAAAAAGTAAGGTAACCTTTTGCTATTTCTCTCCTAAATTTAGAGAAGGTTACACTTAGTTCCAAATAGGTTAAGTCTTGTAGTTGTTCACTTCACAAAATTTTTAGACCCTAATTATTTTCACAAAGTAGGTTTTTTTAATTTAGAAGCTTCAAAACCAAACATAGGATAAATATTTCTCATTTTAACACTAAAATAGGAAATATTCCATATTAAAGAAACAATTTTTAAGGATGAGAAAACTTTATTTTGATTGATTTATTCATTGATCTTGATGAGGTATAGGATTTTGCAATCTTTTCATGGAAAATCTTTTTTACAAACTCTTCATGGAGAAAATAATTAAGATATTATCGAGAATGGCGCTCTTACATTAATAATCGGATAGAGTCAGACTCTTGAGGTGTTTGAATCAGTTGTAATTGTTGTGTGAGTCATTACTTAGGGTCATGGTTGATGAGACATGAAGGGGAAAATGCTGTGAGTCATAGAGGCTTTTGCAACGAATCAGAGTGAAGCCCTGGCGATAACAAGCGTTGACTCATAGTAGCAACAGATCACCATGCAACAGGGGAAACCCTCTGACAGATAATTTCATAGAGTTATCAATAAGGTGGAAGGTAAAATGATGAACAGTTTTCAAATTTGATTTGACACAAGAATATTGTAACATAGAAAAATAAATTATAGTAAACTAGCAGGTAAACATGGGTTCCGCAAGGTCTATTTTAAAACTTGAAGTAAATGAGTCTTGAAGAATTGAAAATAGGCCTATAACTATCCTGGTTAATTAAGAATCTAATGCAAATTTTCAAGTTAATCAGTCCAGTAGTTTATACGTGATGGTGCGTCAAAAATGAGTTTCCCACCCCCGGCTGACAAATAATTTTTGTATAGTAGCGCTCATCGAATTTCCATCTAGCTGTATACCCTGTTGTCAATATTTGCAGTAGCAGAAGTCTTCAGGGTGATTTAAAGCATTTAA
>NW_024090674.1:0-26415 GCF_014356525.2 Nilaparvata lugens
GCAAACAAATACAATGTTCATAGAGGAAAAGACAGTTATTGCTCAACTTCTTCTATTTTTCAATTTGACTCAATCGTCAAATATTAGTAATTTCTACACCAATCATTAATCTTCGAAACTACCAATCAAATAAAAGTAATTTAGGCTCAACTCACACTTACGCGACTCAATCAGAAGATACTGCGACTCCAGACTCAAGATTCAAGATTCAAGATTCAAGATTCTTTATTGCCAGAACAACTTTACATTGTATGAGCACGTCAAAAAACAATAACAATAATACAACACTTGTGAAATAAATGAGAAATTATGATATAAAATTAAGCATCAAGACAATAGAAATCGTACAATATATGAAAATCTTACAATAACAATTTGTCTTAGTTAGAAACAAACTACAATTCATATTAATAATAATTAATAAGTTATTCAGTTTTACTAAAAATTAAAAGGTACATGTTGCATAATGAGCATTGATTATATTGAACACTGAAGATACTCATCCACCGAATAATAGGCACTCTCTGTCAATTTATTTTTTAAAATCTGTTTGAATTTATAGATTGGCAGCTCTCTAATTTCTGAAGAAAGATTGTTATAAATTCTGGCTTGTTGAAAAATATGGCTATCTCTTGTCTTGGAGAGTCTTATTTGAGGCAGTGATAGATCATTGCCACGTCGGGTGGAGTAAGAATGATTGGCTCCCAGACGCGGAAAAGATTCTATATTCATTTTAACATATATTAAGGTATGAAGAATAAAGAGAGATGGAAACGTTAGAATTTTCAGACTTCGGAAACTTTCCTTGCAAGACTCTCTGTTCCTCAAGTTATTCAATACTCTCACTGCCTTTTTTTGCCAAATAAAAACCTTTGTTGCATGACAAGAGTTGCCCCAGAGACGAATTCCATAGGAGATGAGGGATTGGAAAAGTCCATGATACACGAGTAACAAAGATTCAGTATTCAAAGACAACTTGAGTCTCCTAAGAAGAAAAACAACTCTGGAGAGTCTCCTGCACAAACTCAAGATATGAGGCTCCCAACCCAATCTTCTCTCCAATGTAAAACCCAACAGTTTGACATTATTCTTGACATTAGTATCCTCAGGCGGAGCCCTAAGGGAGAAGCATATATATTCAGTCTTACTCTCATTAATGACTAGATGATTTGATTCAAACCATAATTTTGCAGAGTTAAGGGCTCCCAACATCTTAGATTTAACTTTTTCATAATTTTGGTCAGAGGATATCAATGTCGTGTCATCAGCATATAAAACAGATAACGTTGGAATGTTACAATATAGATCATTAATAAAAATAAGAAAAAGTAAAGGGCCCAAAACAGAACCTTGTGGGACACCTGCCACAACATCTCTAAAGCCAGAACATTTACTATTAATAACAACCCTTTGCTTCCGATCAGATAGGTATGATTTTATCAGCTTCAGCTCATTCTCTCTCACTCCATAAAAGTAGAGCTTGTCATAAAGGATATCAAAGGGTAAACAATCAAAAGCTTTGGTGAGATCGATTAAGGCTGCTGCTACTATGTTTTTATTCTCAAAGTTTTGGAGGACAAAATCAACAATTTTTTCAATAGCCATGACAGTGCTGTGGTTGGGACGAAAGCCATGTTGATGTTCATACAATAAGTCATTATTTACAAAGTATTCATATAATTGCACGACAAGACATGATTCAATAACTTTTCCAAGAATAGGGACAATAGCAATGGGTCTGAAATTTTCTGGTTTGCTCGAGTCACCCTTCTTAAAAATTGGAGTGATATTTGTGTATTTGAAACATTTAGGAAAAACACCGTCCTTGAGCACTTTGTTTATTATGAAAGTCATTGGATCTATCAGACTGTCACTAACTGCTTTTATTGTGAAATTAGAGAGACCAAAAACATCTTCACTTTTCGAGAGGCTGAGATTGGCCATAACCTGCTTTACCTGTTTACAATTGACTGATTTCCATTTGAAACCTGAGGTAGGAATAGGCTTATGAAAGTTCACCAATAGGTCAGAATGTTGCACTTCTCCATTTTCCAAGCCTGTTCTACATTTAGAAGATTTTACTGTCAGAGACACATTGACAAAATAATCATTGAGATCATCGGGAGCTATTAAAATTTCATTTCTTGGTTTGATGGTCCCAGACTCTTTTTTGGCAATCTTCCAAGCCATTCTACATCTATTTTTAGCCAATTTAATCAAATTATCATTTTCTAATTTTTTCGTGATTTTAATTTGTTTATTGTATTCTTTCTTATAATTCGAAAATCTCAATTTGTCATCTATGTCATCAGTGAATTTCCACTTGTCATACAATAGGAGTAAATAATCACGCATGGCTTTTAATTCAGCATTGAACCATTTATTAGAGCTGGGGATGTACTTGGTATTTTGTTTTGTTGGTTTTTTATATATGAGCGGGCATATTTCATTGAATAACGTCGACAATACAGCCACAAGAGTTGAGGAGGAGAAATTCGCATCCGCTATGCTATATAGTCCAGACCAGTTAATTTGTGATAAGCACTCTTTGAAATTACTAATTTTTTCCTCATTCATCAATCTCACAAATGTACCTTGACTTTTTTTATATGGTCCATCTCTTTGTAATTCATTCATTCTAATCTTCAGCCAGACTCCTGCATGGTCGGAAATAATATCTTGCGGCAGTAAGGACACCTGTTGAGAGTCAGAGGGGATGTTCGTGTGGATGCTGTCCAGACATGCATTGAAGCGAGTTGGACTTTTGTTTGTACTGTACAGATTAAATGATCTTAACACTCCCAGAACCTCTGAAATTTCTCTTCTTTCATCATCTAAAAGATTCACATTCAGGTCACCAGCTACAGCAAGCCAATCATTCTTTTTGAGATGTTTTCCATTGAGATGCGCAAGAAGATTCTCTAGTTTTTCTACGAAAGCTTTAAAATTTGATTCCGGTGAACGATAAATGCACAGGATAACCAGGTTGGACTGAGTCAATCTAACAGCCGATGCCTCGCAAATACTGTCTAGGCAAAATTGTGAGATGTCAATGCATTTAAATGGTATTCCTATTTTCACAAATATAGATGAACCACCATATGGAGATTGCCTTGCATAAAAATTGGCTAGCTCAAAACTTTCAGGCACATAATAGTCAACTTCTTCTTTACAGAGCCAATGCTCATTTAGACAAACTACGTCAGCAGGTTTCGAGTTAAGGACAGCCTCCAATTGACCAAGCTTGTTTCTAAGTGATCTGATATTAAGTAGGCAGATATTCATGTCACATCGAGAAAAAGGAGCTCTCTCTTGAGCCTTGTCGTTATTTATTCGTTTAAATCAGTCAATGAGACATTTTCTCCACACCTTCTAGAAGCATCTACATAGCCAAGTGATGAGTTCAATTCAGCGGAAACCGAACGAGATACTAAAGTGGCTGGACTAGATACTATGTGGTCGGTACATGATTTGTCTTTTGTTTCTTGACTAGCCAATGGAGAAACTTTTATAGAATTACAGGGCTGGCATGAGTGTGAAAGTTTGACTCTTCGAAATGTTTCAATGATTCTGTCTGCGATAATGTTCTTTCCTATTGTGTTCAAATGTAACCCATGTAGGGTGTGAAATCTTCTTCCCAAATTGTTCATATCCAATATTTCAACGTTACTGAATTCACTGGCAATTGATTCGATCATACTATTGGTGTCACATATGAGATTATTGATATGTGAGTTCGAAGGGAGGTCGTGCCTATGTGGAATATTTGCAAGTAGGATTCTAGTACATGTCAGCTTTGGGAGAAGACTATTTATCGAGCTCAGTAGATCATTATTCCGTGTAGCACCATCAATATCATTTGTACCGCCCATTATTACCATCATGTCATTGTGAGATAGATTTTCACCTTCATTCACACACTCCGAAGTCACTTGGAGAATTTAGCTCCAGGCTTTAGAATACTAGAGAGACGACAACTAGATTTACTTGAAATTAAATCGCTCAATCTTCTGCCATGGCTGTCAGCAAATAGTTTTATAATACCCTGTGTTGCGTGATTATAGCTTTTAGTGTTTGAGGATTTTTGATTCTTATTTTTCAATACCTGCGGGAAAGGAGGCTCAGAAGTTACTCTTGAATTTTTTATGGAATTCATTTCTTTGATTTTATTTTTTAGACCGCATACAGTCTCTTTTAGCTCATCAATTTCTTGCAATAAGGAGTTAATTTTGTCAAATTTGGATCTTAATTCATTCCCCAAGTCTTCAATTTCTGTGTGGAGGAGATTGTTATTCTCATTTAATATTTTTATCGTATTTTCTCGGAGATGTATATATCCAAATTCGGGGAAGAAACAGTTTTGGGCTGTGCCTGTTAGTCCTTCCCCAATCATTTTAAATAATTGTGCTCTGTTTATCAATAAATAAATAACAAGCGAACCTTGGTGCCTGAATATTAATTATATGAAGTGATATCAGTATTTATATGAAATTGAATTGATAAGCTTAATATCAAAGTTATAACAATAGTCAAAATTACTCAAAGATTATACATATGATGATATGATGATTAAATGATGATGATGATGACTATATATAGGTTAATGGATAATTGGATGTTGGGTAGCGTTATAGGTATAGATTGTGATTCAGTAATGTTTATATTTAGCATGGAAAATAAAAAATTATAAGTCCTGTTATAAAAAAGATAAAGGATAAAGAAGATGAACTTCAATCAATCAATTTTATTAGAAAACATTTTCACATGTTAGATTCTGCAAAACCCGTGGGTTTTTCAGCAGATGCCAGGCTTTGAAATAGCTTGAAATAGATATACATAAAGACGATGGTGTTCAAAGAACTTCAAATTAAATATTATCCTGATAAAACATCAGACTAATACAACAAAATTAAATAATTTGTAAGTAATGAAAATTGGATTTACAGTAGTTCACCCCCCTTTGAAATTTCCAGGAGTGGTTATCTTTCTATTGACAATTGCTTTCATCACTTTTCCAAGACTTCGAAGGTTGGGCCCTGAATTTCTTTTTCGAGTTTGTCTTCGTACTTCTCTTTCAGTTCTTCTCTGAAACATTACAGAAAAATATATTAATTCAGAAAACATATCAAGAATTTTAACATACAATAAGTAGTATATTAACAGTTTTATTCTCCCCGCAAGGGACTCCCACCAACAATAAATCATACGAATTCACTTTAATATTTTTATTCTCAATTCCTAGGCCGGTTTGCACAACAGCCGTTTAAATCTTAACCTTGATTAAGTTCAGGAGAACCAAGGCGTTTTTAAAAAGACGGCTTTCTCTGATTAGTTCTCGTGGAATTAATCACGGTTAAAATAAAACCGGCTGTTGTGCAACGGCACTAAAAATTACAGGATAGTAATAATAACTGATCATAGCAGTTCGTGCACAATAGCTACCAATTAACTAACTTCATCATAAACTAGTTGAATAAGTTTTATAAGACTTTCATCCATCAGATTCTTTTCACATTTCGATAGAGAGAGCATTACTGTGGGGGATAGAGTGATAGAGAGAGGAAGAGAGTGATTTGATTGATTGATTGAGTACTTTATTTATGTAGATTACAATATATCTGGCTTATACACTTATATACAATAGCTTACAATACAGCAAAATTATAGATGAATTTACATAATATAGACTAGGAAAATAACTATTGAACTGTATATGATATGAAAAAGCAATTTGTAATATAATAACTATAGATAATAATCATATTGTAATGCATCTACATAAATTGGCGGAGCTTTGGACATATCAGTGAGAGAGAGTGAGGAAGAGTGAGGAAGAGAGAGTGATAGAGAGAGAGTGAGAGAGAGTGAGGGAGAGAGAGTGATTGATTGAGTACTTTATTTATGTAGATTACAATATATGCTGGCTTATACACTTATATACAATAGCTTACAATACAGCAAAATTATTGATGAATTTACAAAATATAAATTGAGAAAATAATTATTGAGCTGTATATAATATGATAAAGAAAAACTATTTGTAATGACTATAGATAAAATAGATGATATTGTAATGCATCTACATTGCAATGTCCATTCTTCGGGAAGAATATTAAAATATCCTTCCCACTGACTCTATACCAAAACGTTAATTCAACTAATTAAACTAAGTATTTATTTATTGAGGAGAGAGAGAGATTGATTGATTGATTGATGAGTACTTATTTATGTAGATACAATATACTGTCTTATACACTTATATACAATAGCTTACAATACAGCAAAATTATAGATTAATTTACATAATATAGACTAAGAAAATAATTATTGAACTGTATATGATATGAAAAAGCAATTTGTAATAAAATAACTATAGATGATATTATATTGTTATGCATCTACATAAATTGGCGGAGCATTGGACATATCAATGTCCATTCTTCGGAAAGAATATTAAAAATATCTTTCCCACTGACTCTATACCAAAACGTTAATTCAATTAATTAAACTAAGTATTTATTTATTAAGGAGGAGAGAGAGAGTGATGAAGAGAGAGAGAGAGTGATGGAGAGAGAGAGAGAAAATGTGAGTGGAGGGAGAGAGTACCAAACTTATTTTGGAAATGCAGGAGTGGTGGAGAAGGAGGGCATGACTCTTCTTCATGTGAGTGGAAGAGATTCAGGAGAGTGTGGAAAAGGAGGAGAATTGAGAGAGAGTCCGAGGAGAGGAGGAGAAGAGAGTGAAGAGGAAAAGGAAGAAAGAGAGGGAAAGATGAAGAGGAGGAAGAGAAAGGAAAAGGAAGAGGAGAAGGAAGAGGAAGAAGAGGTGAAAGAGGAAGAAAAAGAAGAAGAAGAAGGAGAAGAGAATGAAGAGGAAGAAGAAGGAGAGAGCAAAAAGCTTCCTGAAAGCAACGATAGCAATGGCTGACGTAACGTGGAAACAACTCTCATTGGCTGACAATTGGATTGGACAACTTGGAGAGGTGGAGCTGAGCTGTGATGGCTCCTGGATTTAACAGAGGAGGGGCCGACCAATTACAGTCTAAGCAAGCAGATATGTCGTTAATGACTATGAGGCTAGATACAAAACTACATTCCAAATGGAACATATAGAAACTAAGATTTGTAGATCAGATTTGAGCGAGAATCATGAGATCAGACCTGGTTCGAACTTTGAATGAAGAGATGGGTTCAGTTATCCAAGTCTAGTGAGAACTCAATTTGAAATTTCAGACGATTAATTATACAACACTCTAATATTAGTCTATAGTGAGGTCACCGTTTTAATGGCAGT
The DNA here is from genome assembly GCF_014356525.2 of Nilaparvata lugens. Lineage (NCBI taxonomy): Eukaryota > Metazoa > Arthropoda > Insecta > Hemiptera > Delphacidae > Nilaparvata > Nilaparvata lugens. The sequence continues at coordinate 7,294 of NW_024090674.1, forward strand.
GTTTGATTAGCAATGGTATTGCTATCCTTGTCTATCATTCAACAAAGCAGATAGCACTATCTCCTTCACACTGCTCTGTCTCCAGATCGGTTTTAACAATGTATAAAAGCTATTATGTATTAAGAGAATAATGCGCAACTTTATCGCTTGCGCAAAACAGTATCACGCGACGCGAAGCAGAGCATGAAATTTGCAAGAGCGATAAAGAAGCATTAAGCGCGAATTACATACAACATTTTTTCTACAACTGCCCAAACCTGTTAAATCACTTAAACGGCGGAGTTAATATTCAATTCTTATCATTGTATTATTTATACTATAATATATATATATATATATATATACTATAATATTTATCATAAAGGTATATATTTTTTCCATTTTTCAGTACTGCTATAGGCTACTTCGTACTGTTGCTTTATGAACTCACAGCTAGCGCACAAGTTAACTTTGCTGGCTGTGCCAAATCATTTAGATCTATTACAATTTACATTTTTATTATGCATTTTGTATGTATCATTCATGTTTTGTAATAAGTAATTTTGGGAAATAAACATTCTTATTCTTATTCTTATTCTAGTTACATTACCGACTTTTGGGGTAAGATCTGATTTTTTGCGAGCTGCTACCATCAGCTGATTAGCGAGCGTATAGAAACTATTCTGCGCATGCGCGAATGATAAGCGAGCATAAAGAAAATCTACTGCGCATACGCGGATGGTTAGCGAGCAAAAAAGTAAATTCTCCTCAGAAATAAGCTGTTTTACGAGGAGAATTGAGTATGTAAATTCTTTTTTCACGCACAGTTGTAGAGAAAAATGATTAACTAACAAAATATCCAATCTTGATTATGAAAACACATTATGAAATCTTTGAGAAATATCATTTCTTGCTCAATGGAATATAATTGATCATTTTAAACGAGAATGAACAGTGAATATTACATTGATAAACCGGTTCAGTTACCCTTCATGAAAGGCATTGACAAGATAGAGAATCGGCAACGTTGTTCTCCCATCTAGCATTAAAACGTGGACCTCATAAAAGATGTGTTTATTGATTAGACTGGTTTTGAACTTTCAATGCACAGTAGAAGAATAATAAAAGTCTAAAAAATGTAGTCTCAAAGTCTCAAAGTCTCAAAGTCTCAAAAAATTTTGCATTTACCTCTTAGTCGAAGTTAGAGGAAGAAAATTGTGGAGAATAATGACCATAAAAATAATATAAGAACTAGTTATGAGTTATCATCAATACCATGGAAATAGAATGCATCCAAGAAAATCGTACAAAATTGAATGCAATAATCCTGTGATAAAGTTTTGTAATATAAGTTACAGAAGTTTTCATGATATTCCCAATCCACGTGGTGTATATCTTATTTCAAGATAAGAAACTCTTAACACAGATTTGGATTATCATTGGAGTGATATTTGAATAGGATTGCAATATTCTTCACTAACCAGTACCTTCGTTTATGACTTTTTCACTCCACACAATTTCAAGATTTGAAACTTTTATTACAGATTTCAATTATGGAAGAGGTTTTTCATAGGCTTCTCCTTCATCAACCAGTACCTTCATTTGGCAAAGCCATGAAAATTATTATGACAAAATTTAATCTCAAGCCTTAGAGCCATCTTGCAGCATAACGTTGATAATATTCCATCACAACTTATGACAAAACTTGGGTTTAAGAGCAGCAAGTCATAATAATTCTATGACAATTGACGTGATAAACTTGAACCACTTTGAACTGTCAGCAATCTGAATATGATATCACCAATGTTTTCCATTCAACTAATACTGACAGTGGTAGGTAATGTCATACGCCACTACTCAGGCATTAGGCAACAGAAGGCAGTGAATCTATGCGCCCTAAAAGGGGTGAATTTGTAACCCCTAGTCTGGAAGGGGGTGGATTTATACCCCCGTCTTGGAAAGGGACAAATTTGTAGGGGACGCAGTCAGGGGGAGAGTGGATTCATACACCCCGTCTTGTGATGGGACGAATTTCCACCCTGTTTAAAGTTTGGGGGTGAATATGGGGTTGGGGGTGGATTGTACCCCCTCTGGTGAGGATCACTGAGTACTGTCAACGTTCCTTATGATATATTATAGATACATCCCGTTCAAACCGTGCTGACTATTTGAAGTGGATATTATTGTAGGGAGAAGATTCCAGGGGCGGAAAGAGTATTTCTGCACCCCCAAAGAAGATGGGGGGGAGTGTATTCGCAATTTCCCCGCCAGCTAAGTGAATTAGACTTCGCGAAGCCTCCCAGCCATAAAGCGTCGAGCTTTACTACGCAACTTACAACGCAACTTCGCCCAAAGCACGGGGGACTTCGCGGTAGCAAAGCTCACCCAACTATACTCCGCTTCGTGATAAGTCACAATGGTTGTCATTCCCCCCACCCTACTTTCCTACCCCTCCAAAAACGTAACAAGGAAATTATTGACAATTTACTGTAACTTTCTGCAGGCTGAACTGATGTGTATACACTTGAACTCGGTTTAAACGGAGGTATACAAACTACACATACACTAGACTTGTATGAGCCATTTCAGATAAAACGGAGATAGATCAGCTGATGGTTAAAACCCGAAATGAAAAATCTGGTGTGGCGCACTCACCCAACTTTCCTTGCCGTAATAAAAATTGATCACCTGACGCTAGTTTCCCGCGCATCTCAAGTCTACTATTCAAAGATCAAGCCAGCTGGTGACAGGACAATAACGCTGGAGACACACGAAGTCTGCTATCTCTTCATAGTGAATGATTTAATAGAATCAACAGTTGCCAACAGTTTGCAATTGGATAGTCACATTTTCTCGAATTTCGTGCTTATTTTCAATTTTAGGTGAGAATGTTACTGAACATTAATTGAAGAGATTTCCATGCTCAATCTTCTCCACTTGGAATTTTTTGTTCAAATTGTATTTAAAGCCTGATAATTGGGAATCTTAAATCAAACTTTGTATAGATGAGGTGGAGCTCCTAAAATTTCTACAGACATGGGACTTGTGACGGTTGATAGAGCTCATCAATGACTTTTCTAGGTATAAATTTGATCAAAATTGTTGGAGCCGTTTTCGAGAAAATCGCAGAAAACCTGTTTTTGACAACATTTTCGTTATTTTAGCCGCCATCTTGAATTGCATTTGATCGAAATTGTTCGTGTCGGATCCTCATAGTGTAAGGACCTTAAGTTCTAAATTTCAAGTCAATCCGTTGATTGGGAGATGAGATATCGTGTACACAGACGCACATACACTCATACACATACACATACACACACACACACACACACACACACACACACACACACACACACACACACACACACACACACACACACACACATACAGACCAATACCAAAGAGAAACATAGGGTATAGGGATTTTATGTCGCAACTTTTACTGTTATCCCAAGCCGATAACTGTTGATTATTGCTGATTTTTACTGTTTTGACTTGGTAAGAGTGTATGAACGGCACGATATGAGATACTACCAGCGTTATAAAGTTCACGGGAAAGAACTCGTGGGCTATCGGCTTGAGATAACAGTAAAAGTTGCGACATAAACGCCCTATGCCATGGATATCTACTCATATGCTATTGTTTCTCTATGCCAATACCCAAAACCACTTTTTGTACTCAGGGGACCTTGAAACGTATAGAAATTTGGAATTGGGGTACCTTAATTTTTTTCGGAAAGCAATACTTTCCTTACCTATGGTAATAGGGCAAGGGAAGTAAAAATCATACTATAGAATTATTCCATCATAATCATCTGTCTAGTGGACTATAATACTACCGTACTACCCGTTAAAAACATCGAACATCTTGAAAATGTATCTTTCCATCAACGTTAGTAGACAGTTGACTATAATACTACCCTTCAAAACACCGAACATCTTGAAAATTGTATCTTTTCATCATCGTTGTGAACAGTTGCTGCCGGACCTGATAACAGCGCTCCACTCACATTCCGGAACGACACGTCACGGTACGATAGGATAGAAAGCTCTATATTTATTTAGGATTTTTCCTAAAATTTTAAATGATAATCATTTATTAGTTTTTTGAGAAAACATAACAACAGGTCAATGTACTTACTGAGCGGAGTCTACTGTTCACAGAACTACTATGTAATTGTAGTTTGGCGTTAAACGTGGTTTTTAGAAATCACACTGACAGACTCGGCTCTATAGTGAGGTCCTCGTTATGATGGCAGTGTTTGATTGCAATGGTATTGCTATCCTTGTCTATCATTTAACAGAACGGATAGCACCATCTCTGTTCTCGCTTTCCGCTGTTGCCTACGGACAAAGGGCAACAAAGTATAAACGATCATTAATTAACAAAATATTGTATTATGAAATTCGTTATGGAATTATTGTAAAATATGATTTCTCACTCAATAAAAAAAAATTGATTATTTCAAACAACGATGGACAGTTGATAGTACATCAATAAATCGGTATCAGTTACTCTCCATAGAAGGCATAGACAAGACAGAGGATCGGCAACGTTGTTCTCCTTGCTTCCTCCACTGCTATAATGACGTGGACCTCACTAAAGACATTGATAACGCAAGGTGTCCTCAAAAATATATGTATTAAGATCAACTTACAAATTTTAAAAAATCCCATTTGAGTTTTTCAACACCTTGACAAATTCAATGTTGAATCACCCTTATCAATTGCAGTCATGAGGGTGGATGCACTTTCAATGACGTCACAAACGGATTCGTTTAATCAGCCAATGAGGCAAATCTTAGTGAGCACAGACAACAAACCAGCTAAACCATCTCTCTAAGGGTATTTGTGAGGATTACCTCCTGCTTCTCTCCTCCCTACTCCTTCTCCTCCTCCTACTCGTCCTCCTCATCGACCTTCTCCTCCTCCTCCTGAACCACCTCCTCCTACTCCTCCTCCTACCCATCAACCATCTTCTTCTTCTTCTCCTGAACCTTCCACTCATCCTACTCGTCTTCGTCATTCACCTCCTCCTCCTCCAACTCCTCCTCTCTCATTCCTCCTCCTCCTCATCCTCCTCCTCCTCCTCATCCTCCTCCTCCTCCTCATCTCCTCCTCTTCATCGACCTTCTCCTCCTCCTCCTCCCAGAACCCTCTCCTCCTACTCCTCCTCCTCCTCATCCACCTTCTTTTTCTCCTTCTTCTGAACCTTCTACTCCTCCTGCTCGTCCCTCCTCATTCACTCCTCCTCTTCCACTTCTCCTCTCCATCTACCTCCTCTCTGATCGTCCTCCTCATTCACCTCATCATACTCCTACACCACCGCCTCCTCTCCCTTCTAATACTATTTTTATTCTTTATTTTTTATCATTCAAACAATAATGATGCTACATCATCAAAATGATAAGAAGACAAAAATAATGTAACCTATTGCTACTCCTCCCCAAATTTAGATAAGGTTACCTAGTCCAAATAGGTTAAGTCTTGCAGTTGTTCACTTCACAAAATTCTCAGCCTTAATATTATTTTCAAAGAGTGGAGTTTTTAATTTAGACGCTTCAAAACTGAACTGCATTAAAACTACATTTTATCACTGAAATAGAGAATATTTACATATCAGGAATTGAATTGAATATTATGAATTTACAGAGGATGATAGTAATGATAGTTATTTCTAATAGGAATAGAAGAATTTCTCAAATCAAGGGCGAAGTTAGGACTCTAAATCCTCTCTGCCACACAACCCTAAATAGAACCAACGAGAATAACAGTTGTGCTTTTGAAATAAGGTTTTTTTTTGGTCTTCTAAACAATTTTCTCTATAATATATGTGGATATTTCCTATCACAGTGATAATAATTCGAAATATTCCCTCTTTTCTTGGTTTTGATGAATCTTAATTAAAAACTGGAAATTTTGTAAAGTGAATAACTACAATACTAAAGCTTGGTCTACACCAAAGTTATTAACAAAATGTTGATAACTTAATCCTTATAGATTCAATTAGATTGAACGGAACTTGACAAACACTTTTGTTCATCATGTGTATGATAAGTTATGTTCAATCTAATAGAATCTTCAAGGATGATGTTATTAACATTTTGTTAATAACCTGTTGTAAATCGTTTTAACCTATTTCGGACAATGTGTAACCTTATCTGAATTTGGGAGAGGATAGCACAAGGTTACCTCATTCATTCTCTCTCTCCATCATTTTGATGAGTACTTCCTTGTATCAATCAATAATAATAATAAAATTTATTATTATTATTGATAGAATACTTTTAATATCTTCAAATCAAATTGAATCTTTATTTTTTTTATTTTATTTATTTATTGTAGACTATAAAATACTATAATCATAATACAATATTATGACATTGGAGGAAAACTAGGCTGAGCCTGTACTACTTTCTCTCCAAAATTTTGATAAAATGTTAATATTGTCCAAAAGATAGGTTATGTATCAAACACTGCTTCTTTACTTGATTTTCAGTCCAGGATTAATGATAAAATTTTGAAGGTTGATTTTAATACTTTAAATGAATCACAGAATGTATCACAATGAATTAAAACTTTAAAAATATTGCACTTATTTAAAAAATTTAATACAAAATCAAAACTCTACTCACTATTTGTTATTCACAGCTGAAAAAATTTGTCCCAAAAACATAATTACAATGACAAAATGGTTTAAATGAAAAACGTGGAATACAATATAGAATGAAAAAGGAAAATATCATTAATAGATTACACAACTATATTAAAAACGGGAGTCCCTGCAAGGTTCGAGGAACCTAAGCGCAGAGGCGCTTGTTGAATTGAACACTCGTCAATGCTCAACAGTACATAAAATAATAATGGGATATTATTAAGAAATAGGGAAAAGGAAAAGTGAGTGAGGAAGGGAGGAGAAAGAGGAGAGTGAAGGCATAGGGGAAAGTGAAGAATAGTTGAAAATTACATAAAAACATGAGAAGTCTTTATACTAAGCTATGAGGAAATTAAATTGCCAAAATCACATTGTTCGAGATTATCCATGTATGAATTCAATGAGCAGTTTTCTATTCAATTTAATAGTGATTAAATGGTTAGGAATAGCATTGATGAGCTTTGATACCTGATATGAAAATTGTTTTCTACAAATTGATAAAATAGTATCTGTAATTTGAAAAGTAATAGATGAGGGACGGAGGTTATACGGTGAAACACGCAGGTAATATATCTATTCACAAAACATTTTTAAAATATTCCAGAGTAATTCATTATAATGAATACATAACACCTAACGTCTTGTCGTGATGGACAAAACACATTACAGTATTATAGGTCCAGAAATAAAACATAACCATTGTTCTACACAACAGGACCGACTCTTTTTGACGTGCGTACCATTCCCGTTAGATTACAACCATTTTGTCATGGGTTTATGTTGGCACAGTAGCTAATAAGAAGGTGATAAGGGTGGTAACACTGTTTCTATATGGTGGCAAAGGGTTGTTTCATCCCTATGTTATAGGCTTCTCACTGCTCGAAAGGAGGTTTTAGGGGTGCTTTACTTCCGGGGTCAAGAGAGGAGAAAATAGACTCTTCTACTTTATAGAACCTCTTCCACTGTAGGAGAAGAAATCTTTACTGTATCACTGGAGAATTTTGTTTCTTCGTTCGTGTCAGGTGATTCAATATATTTCGATATTTGAATAGAGATTTTATCTATATATATAAAAGCGAAATGGCACTCACTCACTGACTGATTGACTGACTGACTGACTCACTCACTCACTCACTCGCATAACTGAAAATCTACCGGACCCAAAACGTTCAAATTGGTAGGTATGTTCAGTTGCCCTTTACAGGCGCACTGAAAATCTTTGGCAATATTTTAACTCTAAGGGTTGTTTTCAAGGGGTTGAAGTTTCGTCTTTTAGTATGTATATTCTTCTTCTCCCAATCTCTTAATTATAATTGAAATTTCCATATAATATGTTACTATAGAACTATAATCTAGAAGAGTACCTCTTCGAAACAGTTGTTACTGGCAACTAAATTAATAATTTTGTCAGGTTGGCATTAAGTTGAGTTGAATTTGTTAGGTTGCACCAAGTTGGAGATTTAAATGCAGTCATCGCTGAAAAATTGATTGGGTACTGCTACTTCATCCTGGAATATTATATTACTAGCCGTCAGGCTCGCTTCGCTCGCCATATCCGTTTAGCCAGACGTTTAGTCTGGACCCCCGACTAGATTGTTCTAACATATGATAAAAATGCTTAAATGAAAAATGCAGGCGAGCGAAGCGAGCCTGCGGATCTCATTCTTTGACGACCCAGTCGGGGGTCCAGGGGGCGGAGCCCCCTGGCTAGACGGATAGGCGAGCGAAGCGAGCCTGACGGTTAGTGTTTATATATTTCAAATATGTTTTTAGTTTTCGCATTTACGGCGAAACGCGGTAATAGATTTCCATGAAATTTGACAGGTATGTTCTTGTTTAATTGCGCGGTCAACGTATATACAAGGTTTTTGGAAATTTTGCATTTCAAGGATAATAATATAAAAGGAAAAATCCTTCTCCAAACGTCAATATTAGAGTAAAAATCAGACTTTAGATTATTCATCATAAACCAGCTGGCAAGTGATTACACAGATGTGTGGAGAAGCAGTCTATTGCTGTATTTCCATGAGGTCTATAGTTTCAATCAGTTTTGTGGAGAGAATACTGCGTGAGGTCTACTGTACACAGAACTACTAGTGATTCATCCAAAACCTTGTTGGAACAGTCCGTTCCATCATGTGTAATTCAGTAAGGTATTTGGAAGAAGGTGCAAATTTGAGCACACGTGGGTTGAGAATCTAGAAGAAGAGGTTATTGTATATCAAAAGCTCTCCGGCTTTTTTGCACCCTTTTCGAGCCGGATTGTGTGATACAATGTGATATATAATATTAATGTGGGAGCATATATATATATCATATATATAGTAAATATGGGTTGAGGGCGGAAAGTGTGAAAAATGAGGAAGCTTATGAATTTTGAGAGACCTGCTGTTACCCCCTGCTAACAACCCTTGCTTACAACCTTCTCTCTGTCACATGTCCTTTATTTGCTCATCCTTCACACCTTTTTTCTTCTTCTCCTTATTCTTCTTCTTCTTCTTCTCTTCCTCTTCTCTTCTTCTCTTTCTTCCTTGAACATTCTCTCCACCATGAATGAGCTTCAAACTAGCATCTTCAAGTTACGTTCATTCAAATTCCATTCGTCTTCTTCTTCTTCTTCTTCTACATCTTCTCCTTCTTCTTCTCCTTCTCCTTCTTCTTCTCCTTCTCCTCTTCTTCTTCTTTTTTCCTTGAACATTCTCTCCACCATGAATGAGCTTCGGAACATTTTAAATTCAGTAAGAGATAAATCCATGAGATTTAGAAGATAAATTCTTCATGGTATTGTTGATCTGGTAAAACAAAAATTCTCTGAAAATATAAATTTTAAAGATAGTTTTCAATCTACTGAAAATAAACAAATATTCTTTTGTACAACTAGTGCCCAGAGTGACAGTTTGTTGCACCGAAAGAAACGTTCACGCACGAGCCGTAGGCGAGGGCGGAATGGTTTGTTGAGTGCAGCAGAGGAACTTTGCGCACGTATTTCACATAACATTTTTCCTACAGTTACCATTGAATATGAAAAGTGGGTAATTATGGGTGAAATTGCCTGAAATCCATCAAATGTTTGTGTTTGTGATGCTGTTATTAATAAAAACCTTAATTTAATTTAAATAGAATGTAGTATGTTGTGTGTTTGAATGGCGGGGGTGGGCGGCTGTCATCCACTGGTGTCCACCACCTCAAGACTCTTATAACGTGCTAGACCCACAGTCACAGTTACCAAATTAATTTTGATTTTGCTGAACTGGTGCTCCATATAACCTACTAACTATTTGCGTTGTCATGCTGCAAATCTGGAGTACGCAAAGTACTCACTTTGCGCACTAGTGCGGAAAAGTGATTCTTTGTGGCCTGCAATCAGTGCAGAAATGGTCACTTTTCAGGGTATCGTAGGAAATAGTTATTTGTGCAACTAGTGCGCAAAGTGACAGTTTGCTGCACCGAAAGAAACGTTTACGCCCGAGCCGTAGCGAGGGCGGAATGGTTTCTTGAGTGCAGCAGAGGAACTTTGCGCACGTATTTCACATAAGCTTTTCCTACAGTTACCATTGAATATGAAAAGTGGGTAATTATGGGTAAAATTGCCTGAAATCCATCAAATGTTTCTCTGTTTAATTTATATTATTGATAAAACCTTAATTTATTGTCAAATTGAATAAAAATGTTGCCCTGGTTATAATAATACTAATAATTAGCGCGTTGTGCTTCGTTGCACCTCTGCTCACTATAGCAGCCCAGTCACTGTTACCAACTTCATTTTGATTTTGCTGCACTGTTGCTCCATATAACCACCAAGTATTTTGCGTTGCCATGTTGCAAATCTGGAGTGCAGAAAATTTTTCCCGCACTAGAGCGGAAAGTGATTCTTTGCGTTCTGTAATCAGTGCAGCAATGGCCACTTTTCAACGTAACTGTAGGAAAAATAACTTTCAGTTGAGTATTTTTGGTAAATTGAATAACTTTTTCAGAAAATTTTTCTTTCACTAGATCAACAATACATCAAGAATCCATCGTCCAAATCTCATTGATTTTCCCAAAAATTCGAACTTCAGGCGCTCATATCTCAAAAGATATGATCGGAAAAAAAATGTTTTCCTGAGAAAACTTTTCCATTTTGATAGCTTGATGATATACAAATCGAAAAACTTTGAAAAATATCACCATTAGAAAGTCCATTTTCAGTCTGTGCACAGCCTTAATCTGGATTATTAGTATAATATCTCAATTCTCCTTCGGCTTCTCCCACTTCTTCTTCTTCTTCATCATTATCTTCCACTTTTTCTTCTTCTCCTTTTCCTCTTCGTTTCTTCTTCTCTATTTTCTCCATCATCTTGTTTCTCCTCTAGTTCATACCCTTCTCTCTATTGTTCTCTCCAATTTATTCTCATTCATAACAATTCTTTCTTTTATTCTTCTCCTTTCTTGGAATTCTTGTATCTTCGCTCTCTGTTTATCAATCTATACTTCTTCTCCTTTCTCTTCTTCACGTCTTCCAATTCTCTTTACCTATACCCAGAAAAACAAATAAATAATCATTCATCCTGGGCATAGTCCGTCTTTTTCACAAGTTCAAGAGTAGTGTTAAATGATTTCTTTTCTCCCTCACTTTCCTAGCTATTCTCACTCTACCACTTCGTAATCGTATGGTTCCTCTTTCCTCTCATCATTTTCCATACTTCATCACTCTTTCTCTTTTTCTCTCTCTCTTCTACTTGTCCTCAGAAGCTCTCATAGTGAGAATTTCTCATAAAAATTTTCTCACTTTGGTGGGCTATGCCCCATAGTTTGTCAAACAATTTTTCCAGACTCCTCTGTTCTTTCTTCTTTTCTCTTTTTTTCCCCTCACAATTTTCCATTCTTTCACTTTTCTACTCTCCTCACTCTCACTCTTCCACTGGTTACATTCTACTTCTTCTTGTTCTTGTTCTTGTTCTTGTTCTTGTTCATGTACTTGTTCTTCTTCTTTTTCTTCTTCTTCTCCTTCTTCTCCTTCATCCTCCTCGTCCTCTTATTCTTCTCCTTCATTTTCTTCTTTTTTCTTCTCCTCATCCTCTTCGTCCTCTTCTTCTTCTTCCTTTCCTCCTGCCTCTCCTTCTCCCACTCCTTCTTATTTCGCTTCTCCTTACTTATTTTCCGCTTTCTTCTCCCTCATCTCCTTCTTCTTCTTCTCCTTCTTTCCCCATTCCCATTCACCAACTTTCGTCCAGCCAGCCTCTTTCATTCAAGAGTTTGTTCTTCACTTCTACATCATCATCTCAGGAAGTGAGGAGGACTTAGCTTCTCAACACTCTCAAGTCAAGTGTGTTTTTGCTTTCATCTCTCTCTATCCTGTGCCGAAACTATACAGGCAGTCTCCCTCTTCACGCTGTGGGCCTTTTATTCTATTCACCCCGGGCATAACGGTCTTCCTCCTCTTCTCCTCATATCACTCTCTCACTCTACCACTCCACCTCAGTCTTCAATCTTCTCCTCTCTTTTTCCTTCCTTCCTTCTCCTCTTCAAATATTCCCCTCTCAATTCTTCCTCCTCATTCTTCAACCTCCTCTCTCACCCTTCTCCTCCTCAAACCTTCCCCTCTCTATCTTCCCTCCTCAGTCTTCAATCTCCCCTCTCTTTCTCCTCCTCACAAACTTTTCTAAGCTCTTGAGACGGAGCACTTAAAACTAAGCTGGCAACTTGATGGCGTATTATCACGTTATTTCAATGACAAGTATCGTGCGTGCAACACCTTCTTTAGATTTTGTGTTTCTATGAGGAAGTCACAGATTTCATAGAACTTCAATGCGTCTCATCAAGCCTGACATTGTTTTATGCTATCTCCGTCTCATTTTATCTTTGTGAAATGATGTGTGTCACTCTCTTTTATACTTGAACTTATCTCCATGTTATAGACCATACATTTTATAGATCAATGAAAGTACTCTATCCTATTCTAGAAAATCAGTTTGGAATAAACTTATAAATCACTTCATTACATCGTTACAGATTTCATCGGATTTCGAAACGTGTTATGACATGTTTTTACTTTCCTTGCCCTTAAACTGTCGGTCCCGGCTGAAGTATGACATTCGTAAGGCCCATTGACGGCTTAAATAATATATTCAGGCGGTGGGACCTTCCCGCAAGGGACTCCCCACCAACAAAAGCCATACGAATTTACTTTTACCATAGGTTTTGCTTTCCGAAAAAAATTAAGGTACCCCAATTTCTGAATTTCTATACTTTCAAGGTCCCCGAGTCTAAAAAAGTGGTTTTTGGGCATTGTCTGTATGTATGTATGTGTGTGGTGTGTGTGTGTGTGTGTGTGTGTGTGTGTGTGTGTGTGTGTGTGTGTGTGTATGTGTGTGTGCGTTATATGTGTGTTCATTCAATAATGCAAACTGTTGGTAACTGTTGATTCTATTAAATAATTCACTATGGAGACATAGCAGACTTCGTTTGTCTCCAGCGTTATTGTACACGATATCTCATCTCCCAATCAACGGAATAACTGGAAATTTGGAACTTAAGGTCCTTTCACTATAAGGATCCGACACGAACAATTTCGATCAAATGCGATTCAAGATGACGGCTAAAATGGCAAAAATGTTGTCCAAAATGGGGTTTTTCGCGATTTTCTCAAAATCGGCCTCAACGATTTTGATCAAATATTTACCTAAAATAGTCATTGATATGCTCTATCAACTGCCACAAGTCACATATCTGTATAGATTCAGGAGCTCCGCCATCAATACAAAGTGGATTTTAGATTCCCAATTATCAGGCTTTAGATACAATTCAAACGAAAAATTCAAATGGAAAAGATTGAGCATAAAAATCTCTACAATTAATGTTCAGTGACATTTTCACCTAAGATTGGGAATAAGTTCGAAAATCTGAGGAAATGTGTTCATTCAATAATGCAAACTGTTGGCAACTGTTGATTCTATTAAATAATTCACTATGGAGAGATAGCAGACTTCGTTTGTCTCCAGCGTTATTGTCCTGTCACCAGCTGGCAGATATTTGAATGGTAGACTTAAGACTTAAGATTGGAAATAAGCTCGAAATTTGAGAAAATGTGTTTATTCAATAATGCAAACGGTTGGCAACTGTTGATTTTATTAAATCATTCACTATGAAGAGATAGCAGACCTCGTGTGTCTCCAGCGTTATTGCCCTTCACCTGCTGGCAGATCTTTGAATAGTAGACTTGAGATGCGGGTGTACACTAGCGTCAGGTGATCAATTTTCATAACGGCAAGGAAAGTTGTGTGAGTGCGCCACACCAGATTCTTATCTTTGTGAAATGATGTCTATCACTCTCTTTCGTACCTGACCTGAACTCCATGTTATAGACCACCATACATTTTATAGATCAATAAAAGTACTCTATCCTATTCTAGGAAATCAGTTGGAATAATTGTACTTATAACTCACATAATTACATCGTTTCAGATATAGTGGGATTTCGAAACGAGTTATGACACGTTTTCCATAAACACTTAGAAGTCCTGTAATACAGGAACAGCTGATTTTATCGGCTTTTTCGAGCAAGTAATTGGAAGTGGTGAATTCTCCTGTAATACGTTACTTAGCCTATAGTTTTTATCAAACAGATAGTATAGATCTTACAATATTGGAGAAAAGACCAGACATTTTTCAACCACAGATTCTGATAATCTGGAAATCACAGATTTGGAAATTTGGAAATCTGTGGTTGCACAATATTCAGTATGGATAACTACTACAATATCCCAATATTCACAACTACTCTGAAATTGAATATATAATACCACTCATGAATCAATTTCTCTCTCATCCATTTCCACCATTGAAACTCTTTAAGAACCAAATAAGAACCAGAACTAGTAGTTTTGTAAACAGTAGACCTCGCGCTCAGTAGGTTACATTGACCTCTTGCTATGTTCTCCCAAAAATAGATAAATAATTTATCAATTCAAAATATCTAGAAAAAAACCTAATTGAACATAGAGCTTTCTGTCCTATTGTACCATGAAGTGTCGACCTGGAATGTGAGTGTGAGCGCTGTTATCATGTCTGGCTGCCGTCGATACGCCAATCCAATAAACCAACAAAGAACATTTGGCGAAAAATCGGTGTGTTAAAATCAACAAAATAAACTACCATAATGCTGATTTCCTACAAACTTAATTTCTCACTTTTCATTATTTTAGAAAGCAATCTCTTTTCAATGATATTTGTTGCAATTTTAATCATCAGAATAAAAATAAAATATATAAAAAAATGTTTTCTATCAATAACTTCAAACTTCAACTAGAATCATGGCCTCAGCTTATGGAAAGACAAAGTTAGTACACAACTGTCTACTAACGTTGATGGAAAGATACATTTCCAAGATGTTCGATGTTTTTGAACGGGTAGTATTATAGTCTACTAGACAGCTGATTTATGGTGAATAACTCTATAGTCTGATTTTTACTCTAATATTGGCGTATGAAGGAGGCTCCTTTTTCCTTTTATATTATCCTTGAAATGCAAAATTTCCAAAAACCTTTTATATACGTTAACGCTTTGATGGAAAGATACATTTTCAAGTTGCTCAATGTTTTTGAACGGTTGGTATGATAGCTGTCCACTAGACAGCTGATTTATGTTAAGTAACTCTATATATTCTGATTTCCACGGTAATATTGGTTTTCGAAGGGAAATCCTTCTCCTTATGTATTATCCTAAAAATGCAAAATTTTGAAAAACCTTATGTATACGTCGACGCGAAATTCAAAAAGGAACATACCTGTCAAATTTTATGAGAATCTATTGCTGCGTTTCGCTGTAAATGCGCAACATACGAACATTTGAACATATAAACATAAATAGGAATGCAAAACCGTCGACTTCAATCTTAGACCTCACTTCGCTCGGTCAATTATTTTCAACAATGATGGACAGTTAATTTGTCTCAGATATACCAGTATCTATGGAGAAAGGATAATTATACCTCAGCATCTGCTGATTATTGCCTTTTGAATTGTATATAGCTCTTGATTATGAAATTTTTGTAATTGTTTAAGAAAGCAATTAACGGGTTATGTATTCTATTTATTTATCTATACCAGTATCAGCTATCCTCTATAGAAGGCGGAGAATCGGCAACATTGTTCTACTATCTTTCTCCACTGCCATTATAACGTGAACCTCCTCACTATTTAAGGGTCGTCCAGAGAATAATATTTTCGCATGGAACGAAGTAGCCCACCAACTTCAACTCTACAATGCCATCCAAATTTCTGGAGTGTCCACTTAATTTTCTGCTGGAAGTTGGGTTCATGAACCCCAGATCTCAAATCTCGAGGGCACTAAATGGTCCTGGCCCTTTGTTCATAACGCAGACATTAATTAGGGGACAGCACAACGTTTAGATTTCCTCAAGGACCTTCCACAAAGGATCAGGACCTACCTGGGAACTCCCCGCTGAATTTCCAGAACAAATTTGCATTCTCTTTTGTTCTATTGTTTGTCAAGTTTTCTGTCTCTTGTTTTGCGCTCATTCGTTGTGAGTTGTCAACAAAGGGTGTGAAGTTTCATGATAAATCGTTAGTATAGTTAGGTCCACGTTACTAGTAGTTCTGTGGACAGTAGACCTCACGCAGTATTCTCATCCACAAGTACCTGATTGAAACTCTATACCTTATGTAAATACAGCATTAGACTGGCTTTCCCACACATCTGTGTAATCACTTGTCAGCTGATTTACTAGTAGCTCTGTGAACAGTAGAAGACCTCACGCAGTATTCTTATCCACAAGTATCTGATTGAAACTCCAGACCTCATGGAAATTAATACAGCAATAGACTGGCTCCTTCACACATCTGTGTGATCACTTGTCAGCTGATTTATGATGAAATATTCTATAGTCTGATTTTTACTCTAATATGGCGTATGAAGGAGGCTCCTTTTTCCTTTTATATCATCCTTCAAATGCAAAATTTCCAAAAACCTTGTATATACGTCGACGCGCAATCAAAAAAGGAACATACCTGTCAAATTTCATGAAATCTGTTGCTGCGTTTCGCTGTTAATGCGCAACATATGAACATATAAACATTTAAACATTAAGAGAAATGCCAGACCGTCGACTTGAATCTTAGACCTCACTTCGCTCGGTCAATTATGGCAGTGTTTAATTAGCAATGGTATTGCTATCCTTGTCTATCATTCAACAAAGCGGATAGCGCTATCTCTTTCTCGCTTCACTCTGTTGCCGGATCGTCTTTTAGCAATGTAGAATTAATAATTTATTGATAAAATATCTCATCTTAATTATTATGAAAATTCATTTTAAAATTATTCAAAAATATAATTTCTTGCGAATAAAATATAATTGATTATTTCAAACTGGAATGAACAGTTAATATTACATCAATAAAACTGTATCAACTACCGTCTAAAGAGGTTCACGGTGAATTGTTAGTATAAATACTGCGCAGAATGTCAGAATGAGATGGATATGAAACTACAAAGTTGGAAACTTTGTTTCAAATAATGGTTTTTTGTATCAAGTTTGAGATGATACTGTATCATTTTGATACTGTATCATATTGTGGTGATACTGTACCATTTCTGGTGATACAATAGAGAGAAAATAACATTAGAAGATATACCATGGTATAGGTTGTTAATGTTCCAAATTTTGAGCCGACTTTTTGTTAACTCAAGCCAATCACTTTAGGTGGGCCGTCTCACTGGAACCGATTTCGTCCGAACTAGAATCGGCCGAAAACTACCGAACTCGTCCGAACGATCCCCCAACAAAGAAAGCTATAGATGCTCGTCCATTGCAACAGGTTCATACGTCCGTGCACGGCCGTCTCCGGCCGATCAAGTTTTCGATCCTAATTGAATGTCATTTTTAGGCTCTATCCGTCCAAAGTCGAGCTGAGACGTCATCATCCTTACCTCAAAATTGTTTCACAGTCTTGTCTGTTTTTGTTTTTTAAACTTGTTTTATATTACTAGTAGTTCTGTGAACAATAATAGACCTCGCGCTCAGTAAGTTACATTTACCTGTTGTTATGTTTTCTCAAGAATTGATAGATAATTTATGAATTTAAATGTCTTGGAAAATCCTAAATACAATAGCTTTCTGTCCCATCGTACCGTGACGTGTCGTCCCGGAATGTGAGTGTGAGCGCTGTTATCAGGTCTGGCTGCAACTGTCTACAACGTTGATGGAAATATACATTTTCAAGATGTTCGATGTTCTTGAACGGGTAGTATTACAGCATAGAGAAACGATAGCATAAGTAGATATCCCATGGTATAGGGCGTTCATGTCGCACTTTTACTGTTATCTCAAGCCGATATTCCACTCAGTTCTTTCCGGTGAAGATGTGTGACGCTAGTAGTCTCTCATATTGTGCCGTTCATACACTATCACCCTACAAAACAGTAAGAATTGACAATAATCGACAGTATCGGCTTGAGATAACAGTAAAAGTTGCGACATAAATTCCCTATACCATGGGATATCTACTTACGCTATTGTTTCTCTATGATTATAGTCAACTGTCTACTAACGTTGATGGAAAGATACATTTTCAAGATGTTCGATGTTTTTGAACGGGTAGTATTATAGTCCACTGGACAGCTGATTTATGATTAATAACTGTATAGTCTGATTCTTACTCTAATATTGGCGTATGAACGAGGCTCCTTTTTCCTTTTATATTATCCTTGAAATGCAAAATTTCCAAAAACCTTTTATATACTTCAACGCTTTGAACAAAGACTGTTTGATAATTAATAAGTAATTTAGTGGATATTTGTTGAAGGTAAGATTATTGTAATGAATAACTAATTTAGTGGATATATGTTAATTCAATTTTCAAAATCTCAATATAATCATTGTTCATGGAAAATCTTGGTGCCTATGATAGTAGTTAATTCAATAATTGGCAACTAGACTGACGTAAACGGTTCCAATGGACGATCATATTCGGCCGAATTAACGGCCGCTCAATTGATTGAACATGGATCGATTCATACATTAGCTTTTGCAATATCACTTTTGTGGATCTGTGAACACAGAGAGCGGTTAGGCTTAACGAGTTCTGCGTTCTTGGAAACTGAATACATAAAAATTTTAGCTCAATATTGAATGAGTCGAAAATTTTTGAATATTGGGAGAAGAACGTTTATCATATCAACTCAAAATGTATGAATTCAGGGCAACTTATTTTTATTTATAAAATAAAATTATAGTACCCTTTATTGAAATTAATAAAATGATAGATCAAAAATAAAAATTATTACAACTAGTTTCAGAGATCCACATCATCTTCAGGTTTTAAAAAATAAATTTTGAATAAATTTTTAAATTAATAATAATAATATCGAGTGACCTGGCTGGCTCAGGTCTGGTGTCAGAGTTTTCAGGTCGCAACTGATCAATTTCAGGGCCTCTGACGTGACCCAACGACTGCTTTTATTTTTAAAGTTTATCATATTATTCAATCGAT
>NW_024090675.1:0-25326 GCF_014356525.2 Nilaparvata lugens
GACGACGGGGGCGGCAGAGTAGGCGACTCCAAGAAGAGCGGGGGTGGCGACCTTAGCGACGGGGGCGGCGTAGGCAGCGGGTGCGTGGTAGGCGGGGGCGGCGTATGCGGGGGCGGCAACAACTGGGGCCTTGTAGGCGACGGGAGTGGCGTAAGCGGGGGCGGCGACGGCTACTGGGGCCTTGTAGGCGACGGGAGCGGCGTAAGCGGGGGCGGCGACGGCTACTGGGGCCTTGTAGGCGACAGGGGCAGTGTATGCGGGGGCGGCGTAGGCAGCAGGTGCGTGGTAGGCGGGGGCGGCGTAGGTGGCGTATCCGGGGTTGCTGACGCGGACATCAGACTTGCTGACGCTGGAGTAGGGGGTGTCGATGGTCTTGGTGTAGGTGGACACCTGTCCCAGGTTGCCGTAGCTCCTCAGGATGTTGGCCGACTGGGAGGTGACTGCTGCTGGCACAGCCTTGGCCACAACGGGGGCGGCGTATGCGGGGGCAGCATAAGCGGGGGCGGCGTATGCTGGGTAGGCTGGGGCCACTGGGGCAACTGGGAATCCAGCGTTGGCGAAAGCCAGCAGGGTGGTGAACACGATGTACTGTAACAAAGACGCACTTATTTAGAATTCAATAAATGTGTATTCCACTTACATCCAGTTACATCCAGATTCTGTTAATTGAAAGAATTTATTCATTCATTCTCAGTCATCTTATTCTAAAAATTATGAACACCAAACTTATCACCTGAATTCACGCAAAATTTCAAAGGAAGCATCTAGAGAATATTGAAAAAGCTTTGTTAAGATAAAACTATAAATAACTAAAACATCGAGCAACTGAACAGTCTTAGTTTGTAGTTCACAATCTGGTTACACAGTTTTTTGTTTCTATAATTTGAATACATGTTCATGTGTTCTACTATTGAGAGTTCTCTATGATTCAATAAATCAGGTAACTCTTGATAAGATTAATATTGAAACTTTCTTATTTTCAAATGTTGAGATAGAGTAGATATTTCACTTCTCCGTTCCATGAAAACCGTTGTACGGGCCATGAAGGTACGGTACTCGCATTGCATTATGCGAGTTCAGCTGAACAATGCATAAGTCTTATTTCCAAGCAGAATACACTTCCTAATCATGTCACTTTATGATCCATAAATCCTAGTTTTAGCAGTTTGGGGGTTCCGTATCTTGCACTGCTAATTTACAGATGAACTAATGGAATCATCAAGAGTAAAGAACCTAGTCATAGTGGGCCATTATCGCCTAGTAAAAAGCTTTGTAAACTAAATATTATTTGTAATGGAGAACGAGTGTTCCAGACCTCTCAAGGGATAATTGGCTTTTGCAAAGATCGCTGTTAACTTATCAACACTATTATTTTCTCATCATTACGAAAGATCCAGAGAGAATGATTGAAAATCATAGAAATTTATGCTTGAGCAAACTAATATCATCAAGCAACTGAGCAGTTGAAATCCAAATCTTGTATTAGCCAAAACACAATATTCTATTGAACTGGCTATAGAATTTTCATTTGAATTTTTTATCGCAGATATTTGGTTTTCTAAGGATCTTCAACCCTTCAATAATTTCAAGAACGTTGTAAGTACCTAGCTTTGAAATTCAGAAGATTGAAAATTTCATTTTTCCACCGCCTATTTTTCACGTTTCACTTGATACCCTCATTGGAAAGTAAAATACGAGGTACCTTGTCAACAACTTTTCAATGCGGTTCAATCTACCAATTTAAATGAAGATATAAACAAAACAAAGTAATTGTATTTTGCACAATATCACTTTATGGATATTACAATCCGAAATAAAAGAGTTTAACTATTCTGATTTTCAGTTGAAAGAATATCCGTGTCACTAAACTCCACAATATTTAAATTGGCAACTAATGATCTACAGAATCCAGATAAATTGCTATTTGTTCTACTTACAGACACAGAAGGCTCTTTTGACTCAACAACATTGCCTCACAAGAAGTATCCTTTCATTGGAAGAAAATATTAATAGCAATTTACCTTTGTGCGGTGCATTGGTTACCAATTCCTTTTGGGTCCAACACTGAATAAAATCACTATCACTGAACACATATCCCTATCGATTTCCTTCATCAAAAAAAAAAAAAAAAAAAAAAATGGAAATCACTTAATAAATTTGATCACTTTAACACTTAACTTTACTTTTTCATAACTGGAAAGTTGAATGAATTCTTATAGGTTCATTATCATCGAAAAATTTGAAAAATATTTTATCACCATGTATTTGAAAACTCAGGACATTCTTGAAACGACATTAGTTCTACACTTGAAATAGAGAAAATGAACACTTCTAGGTTGGAAAATCTTCTACTTTGAAAAATATTAGATTCAATTTGAATTTGCTTTCAACGCGGTCTAACGAAGTTCTATGATAATACTGTATACTGTCAGCTACTGTGTACTTACTTTGCAGGCCATTGCGATTGGTGTTTGTACTCTAGTCCACGTTATCGTTGACTGTTGTGTCTGTACCGAGGGGACGCTCTGTTATATATACATAAATGCAATTGCAGGAGAGTACGCCTAAACCATTGTAGTTACATGAGTGTGAGTGAGTGCGCAAGAGGGCACTTTCTCCCTCTAGGCAAGGTCCCCACAGTCAAAGATATCAAGAGTCCCGCCTGGAGCTCCCTCCGCGAACCCCCACCTCCGAATATCTCCCCCTGAATTCCAATTCCCCTGTACCCTGTAAGCGTCTGATGTAGACACATCCAGTTCAACACTCTGGTTCCAAACAAGCAGATTACAATAATGACAATTGTCATTGTACAATCAATGAGACAGTCATCAATTTGGTGTCAGTGTTCGTTACCTTGAACAGTCGTCAACTCCAAAGGCCACTTCCTTGCATGGTAGCCAACTCTAATCAGATTTTCGTCACCGGCAATTAAAAGAGTATCTGTCTTGACTGAACTCAATTTTGATCAAGATAATTATTAGCACGTATGATAACCATCTTTGTTAGATTGACAAGCTCCTTACAACACATATTCCTTCACTTATTATTTTTTATTTTATTACTTTTGTAATTCATCATGAAGTTTTCCAATATTAGATCTCCTTATCTTCTCCCAGTTTGAAATTTATTGTTTTCCCAATCTGAAATACTCTTTCATTATTCATGAAAATAGAATCAGTGAAACATGGTTTCTGTTGATTCTATCTTTATTCAGTTCCCTTTCTATATTATCCTCATTACTCTTCCTCTCATAAGTTATTGCCAAAAGTTATTTATTCCTGAGAATGTCATTTACAATTTCAATGTTTCAAAGTACAAAACTGTTTCTATTGATAATCTTTGTTATTTTTGACGAGATTACAAAAATCATGAGTATAAATGCTCTAAAAATATTGCAGTACGGTAGGCTAAATATGATTGAAAAAACATATCTGACTACTAATTTGTGTTAGGTTGGCATAAAACTATCAAAATGTAATAAACTCACAGTGAGATTCACGTTCCAAAGTCAGCATCTGATTGAAATTGGTTCAATATCCTTGTCTGTGATTAGACAAAGAAGGTATCCTTTTCCACCTCCTCGTGGAATCCATGAATCCATGAATCCATGTAATCAGAGTAGAAAACATGAAAACACCTCAACACTACATTAATATTGTGATAGCAAATAAAACGTTATAAACCATTGACAGTAATCAAGTTTTTCTTCTATTAGGTTCATGAAGTTATGAAGCTATTGGGAATTGGAACTATGAGAAAAAGGGTACTTCAAGCATTATTGTATGCTAAGCATCTAAAAATGGTTATTTATTTATTTATTTATTTATTAGAACAGTCACAAACACGATATTTGGAAAGAGAAACAGGCAAATGCCCAAAACTTCTTCAATTCCTTGATTTTGACACATAAATAGTCCAAAGTGAGGTTAAGTTTAAAATTTCTGTTTTCACCAAAGATTAACACTCAGAGAATACGTATTCGAGATATGACTGATGAATTTTGAATTTCGAAGGGTTGATAAGAGCCGGAAATAACACTGAACAATCCGAAAGTTTCAATAATATTAAAATAAACTTGAAAATTTTGAGCAGAAAAATAAAAACTACTATCACTGCAACTATCAGCTGATTTTTGGTTATCTGATACAAACTATGCCGCATTCAGTAAACTAAATTTTTCTTGATGCAATATGTTTTAGAAATTAGGGCTGTGTTCTAATTGAATCACTCTGTATGAAAGACTTCAATCTTCTATCGAGCAAAATTCCTATTTTCATTCTAATGATTATCACAGAATGATTGAATCAAATATCCTATATTCTATTACTATATTCACAATAACTAACATCAGATGCCCGACTTGTAACAGCAGCCAGTGCGAGTTCCAATTCAGTACTGTAACGCAAATTGCATATCCAGTTCCGTCACATTTTTCCACAATAAGAAAAAATTAACCACCTTAATTGAACTAAGGATTAATAATAAATCTCAGGATTTGTTCCAAATGGTCTTCAACTCGATGAATCCAATTCATTATAAATGCTACATTGAACTTAAACAACTGGAATATTTCATTTTCGATTCACTTATCAGTTTGATCCAGACTAAGAACAGAACAGGGAAAATTCAAGATACACGGGAGTGGCCCGAGAAAAATGTATTGCCAGGGCCGGGATTTGAATCCTTTATACAATGAGAGCCTTCTTTTACGTTTTATTCAATTTCAAAAGAATATTCTCATAATGATAAGTTGATGAAATAAATGATGTGATACTAGAATAATACAAACAATTCCATACATCAATCATATTAGTATCACATCACTTATTACATTACCATAATGAGACTCTCTTTTGTTTTGTAATATATACTATTGAAACTATTATTTCTTCCTTCTAGCCATACTGGGATTGAACCAATGTTCTACATAATGTAGAACATGTAACTAATTAATTTAAAATGTAATTCCAATACGGTACCAAATGTCCATGTTGAAATTTTTCTCTATCCGAGTTAGAATATTCGTTTTTAAATTTAAAATGTGGTGCATGTAACTTTACATGTCGGTTAAAACGCAACCAGTGCTCGCAAGTTTTCAAATCTTTCGTTGTGTAATCAATGTTTTATGGTAACAAGTTTATAATTTTTTTTCTCCACGTTGAATAATAATTGGCGACTTGGCGTACTCGCTAATTGAATAATAATTGTAGAATGTGCAACAATTGATTAATCTTTTTTCGAGGCGAACAATGAATTAGGAATTTCAAAATTATTACCTACGAATTGAATTTGGACAGAAATCACGATTTTCGTCAACCTATATTTTTGAGCAGATCTTGTCGACAGGATATTGAGCGACCTCTGAACTCTGATCTACTCAACTCTGTGGATTTATTATCATTTCCAGTCAAAGTCAATGTCATCACGTAGCGCTTGCCAACGCCCTTCAATGGAGGACACAGTCTCAGTTGTCATAGTCATAAGAATAATAATTATACTCTCCTGGTGGAAATATCACAATGAGTACAAGCTGTAAATGAAAATAATGCTTCTGTTCTGTATGGTAGGTAGAGGAGAACGAGGCCGGATGATATTATGAAAAGGAGGCCTGGTACTGTAGCCAAGTACTTCCGTTCCATACTTTTCAAGGTCTTCTCCAAAAAGTAATTGTCTTCCATAATGATACTCGTATGTCGTATGTGTGAATAAAGAAGACGAATGAAGTATGAAGAAATCATGTGGCAGACCAGGCAGGAGGAGAGAGATAATGTGAGAACGGAGAAGAAAAAAGGAAGTAGGAAGCTGAAAGTTTGAATAAATACTTTAAGAGAGACGAAAAAAGAGAATAAGAAGAAGAAAAAGAATAACAGGAAGAAAAAGAAGAAGAAGAAGAGGAAGAAAAAGAAGAAGAAAATAAAAGGGAGACTCGATAAGACTTTTTAATATTTGTAGATTACAGTATATATGCTGGTTTATCCTACTCTATCAAGCGAGCAATTTCTGATTGTACCATAGGTATGTTTGTGTGTTTATGTATGTATGTCGGACGGATCTCGAAAACGACTCCAACGATTTTGATGAAATTTGGAGTATAGTAGGTCATAATACAAAAATTCTTTTGGGACATGTCCCAACTCTGAGTAAACTTGCCGAAGTTCCTTAAAAAGTATGTATTCGTCCTTTAAGTAGCTGCTGATCTATACAAAGAGATTTCCATAGTCTATTGAAACCGAGACAAAGAGTGCGAGCGAGTGAAAAATATAATAACATCTGTTGATTTACCAAATTTGGCAACGTTATTTTTAAAAATTGCATGATTAAAGAATGAGAGAAAATGAGGATAAGAGAACTTGCAAAAAGAGGGATATGGAATAGAAGGAGGAGAGAAATAAAAAAATGAGGATGGCAAGAGGTGGAGGATAACACAAGGAGGTGGCGTAGAAAGAGGAAAAGGTGAAGGAATGGAAAAAATTGTATGGAAATTAAAATGCATGAGAGGAAGAAGAATCAAGGTGAAACGGGTTTGTTGAAGAGGACAGGATGGTGAAGTCGGAGAAGAAAAAGTGAAGATGTAGAACAAAGATGGAAGTAATACAAAAATAAGGAGAAGGTGAAGAAGAACAATAAGAAAGAAGGAGATGATAGATAAGGGGAGAAAGGAGGAAAAATGGGGAAGAAATTGTATAAGAATAAAGGGGAATCTGCAACTTGCGCCCAGCGGTCAGAATGGCTTTGGGCACTCACAGATTGAACGTAACAAAGTGAACGTCCGTGACGTCATCACGAGTGATGCCATTTCGCTCTCACTAGCAGCCGACATTACGTTTCCCGACTGAAAGAGCGAAATTCAAATTCACTACAGTATCCCAAGGAAGATTCAAGCAAATAACTACTGTATTATGACAACATATTAGTTAAGTTAATGAGATACATATTTCCATCCTATAATTCCATTCTAATTGATATTGAAAGATTGGGCTAGAACCATGATTGTACGAACTATCATTTATTAAGATACAGTCATCTTGAATGAATAATCTCTGTCAAATTGGTTCTAGCAGACACATCGTCTCAATCAATCATTCTAATGTTTTGACTTTTCATTTCTGAATTTCGTTTCAATGACAAAGACAATGTGGGTGATGGATAAAGATATATTTTTTGAATACTTAAAAACTTCAAAAACTAATAACTTTGAACCTCCGTCTCTCAGAGTAGCAAACATATCAACACTGTTCATTTTCTCACTCATGGTGACAGCCTGAAAGAGTCAATAAGTGCTAATTATCGAAAAGCTGATGAGGTGGTGTGTTTTTGACAAACCGGGGGTTCCCGGTCGTCAACCTTTCCAACATACTGTCAGAGCTGGAAATTCTATGTATTCATGATTTCAAAATTCGTCACAAGTTGAGCTAAATCAATGGAACACTTTTGGAGTCCAATAGGAAAGGAATGGTCGTTATAAAGCAGATGGTTGTCGGAAAGTTTATATACCGTTATCACTTCCAGAGAGAGTGAGAGAGAGTGACAGACAAATAATTTGACTGTCAGTGATGACGTCACGATGTAAATTCACTGTTTGTATCGGAGCCATGTACCACTCCCATTTGACCGCTGGGCGCTAGTTGTGTATGTCCGAATAAAGTACCGGTAACAGAAAACGCAAGGAGATGCCGATTTGATTGGGCAGGATGATTTATGGGACTAGGAATTTTCACTATTCACAATATCATACGATACACTCAATGTACCTAGATTACATTAGTATTAGTGTATTCTAGGTATTATTGAGTGTATCGTATGATATTGTGAATAGTGAAACTTCCAATTCCCATAAATCCTTGCGATACACAGAAATGTTGTGAAAAGTACAACACTACACTTAGATCTTAACCAACAGGCCGAAAAAAATAGGAAATCTTGCAGCTGGATTAATCTAAATCAATGATAATTGTTATTATAGATTCTGGATTAAATTCAATATTGCAGTCGCTCTAGTCTTGGTTGATTGATCAGTTCTCTACCCTCACCCTTTCAAGTGAGTGGATTTGAATAAATCTTACACATACTGTCGTTTGATCGCTCCTCCACCCTCAACCTTTCTAGGTAGAAATAGGCAGATACACAGAATGAATTCAAAGAAATAGAAGCAATCTCAATCAATTTAGCAGCGAAAATAACAAGGACTAAAACACGCAACTCGTGCGTAAATGTAAATCAAACGCACGTTTATAGGTGTTCCACTGATTAGTGGGAGTAATAAATAATTGCAATGCGTTACTTAAGTCAGTTCAAGTCAGTCCGGCAACCTATGCCAGTAGTTGCGCTCGTGTGCGTGTGTGTGAGGGTAGAATGTGCATTTGTGTGAGTGTGTAGGCGACACGGTAATCTCGTTCAAGGGATTTCGATCAAAGCTCCGCCCGCCAGCATTCTGATGCACGGCACCAGCAATAATTACATAGCAAAGTGATCGCCCTTAAGATGGGCCTTGACACCAAACTGGATCGTCGTCGCATTTTATAACAATATTATATTGTAAAACTTCACGCCGGTGTGCGTGCGAGCGCTCATGTACATATAGATTAAGTGTGCATGATTCAACCGTAATTCTCGATATCAAGATTATTATGATAACAAATCAGTAATGTGATGAATCAACATTTTGTGAGCAGCAAGACACCAACCAGCATCTAGGTCTATAGGTGTGTGTAAGTGTTTACGAGGGACCATTCTGATCAGATTCTTTCGAAACAATATACTATATAGAGATAATAATAAACAATTACACGCTATTCCAACCCTATCTGTTACGTTGGTTACTAGAGCTGCTTTCGCAATGTACACTGAGAACTTTCCTTGTTCGACTTGCTCAAACATTTGTTAGACATTTGTTGAGTTGCTCCCCACTGAGTTGGTGAGTCAAGCCCCTAGTTCTGTAAGCAGGTTACCCTTTGCGCTGCGGCTGTCAATACAGGTTCAAATGTATCGGCAATCATTGAACACTGGAATGGGCTGTGATATTTAAAGTATTCGAGTATTAAGTATTTGAATTAAGCTGGATAACTTAATTGCATTTTTTCTCTTAATTTATGCAATAATGAAAAGTTCTAAAAGACAAATGGTTCTGAACGACTTCTCACTGGCTTATCTAAAGCCCTGCACATACACATAGATATTTTGCCGTCCTTATGAATTCTATTAGATTGAACGGAACTTGACAAACATCTGTTTGAAATGATCTGTTTCATCCAATAGAATTTATAAGGACGTCAAAATATCGTACGAAGAGAAAACTATGTGTATTTAGCTAGCCTTATATTACCAGATTTTAGTCATTTTCACATTGTCCCACGTGACCAGAAATGAATTACAATGGTAAATAAAGTAAATTATATTGAATTTTTCAAAATATCACAAAATATCGAAGCCACCTTCAATCTAATAATAAACCCTGAATTATTTTCTTATCTGTAAATAAAATTAGTTTCATCCAATATTATGTTTTCTGGTAGAAGATGAATACCATAGTGGTAGAAGCTATCATGCAATACGGGGAAATGTACTTCTTTGTCGTTCCACGGGTGTTCTTTTCTAGGATATTCGTCGACTACGAAAGAAAACTTTTTGCTCTTATGGGGGTTTCATACGTTCGCATCCTGCGAAGTGTTCAGCATGTGAACAATCCCGTGAGCACCAAACGTATTCTTGCGCAGTCGTCAAATCATTAAGCTTGAGTAAATCACTCAACTAGTTCAAACCACTGCAGTCTATTCTTCAGAAACATTTATCTGTACATTATGTCGAAATATGTACACATGGAATGTCAAATGTCAAGCTTATAAATCTGTTATTTGACCGAGCGAAGTGAGGTCTAAGATTCAAGTCGACGGTTTGGCATTTCTCTTAATGTTTAAATGTTTATATATTTATATGTTGCGCATTTACGGCGAAACGCGGTAATAGATTTTCATGAAATTTAACAGGTATGTTTCTTTTTTAATGGCGAGTCAACATATATACTAGGTTTTTGGAAATTTTCAATTTCAAGGATAATATAAAAGGAAAAATGAGTCTCCTTCATACGCCAATATTAGAGTAAAAATCTGGTGTGGCACACTCACACAACTTTCCTTGCCGTTATGAAAATTGCTCACCTGACGCTAGTGTTCCAGCGCATCTCAAGTCAACTATTCAAAGATTTGAACCAGCTGGTGACAGGGCAATAACGCTGGAGACACACGAGGTCTGCTATCTCTTCATAGTGAATCATTTAATAGAATCAACAGTTGCCAACAGTTTGCAATTGGATAATCACATTTTCTCGAATTTCGAGCTTATTTTTAATTTTAGGTGAAAATGTTACTGAACATTAATTGTAGAGAATCTCATGCTCAATCTATTACACTTGAATTTTTTTGTTTAAATTGTATCTGAAGCCTGATAATTGAGAATCTAAAATCAAACTTTGCATAGATGGGGCGGAGCTCCTGAAATTTTTACAGATATGGGACTTGTGGCAGTTGATAGAGCTTATCAATGACTATTTTAGGTATGACTTTGATCAAAATCGTTGGAACCGTTTTCGAGAAAATCACGAAAAACCCTTTTTTTGACAACATTTTCGCCATTTTAGCCGCCATCTTGAATCGCATTTGATCGGAATTGTTCGTGTCTGATCCTTATATTGTAAGGACCTGACGTTACAAATTTCAAGCCATTCCGTTAATTGGGAGATGAGATATCGTGTACACACACACACACACACACACACACACACACACACACACACACACACACACACGTTTAAATGTTTAAATGTGTCAATGTTTGAATGTTTAAACGTTTAAATGTTTGGATGTTTTAATGTTTGAATGTTCAAATTTTTGGATGTTTAAATATTTATATGTTGCTCTTTTACGGCTAAACGCGGTAATAGATTTTCATTAAATTTGACAGGTATGTTTCTTTTTTAATTGTGCGTCGAAGTATATACAAGGTTTTTGGAAATTTTGCATTTCAATGATAATTAAAAGGAAAAAGGAGTCTCCTTCATATGCCAATATTAGAGTAAAAATCAGACTATAGAATTATTCATCATAAATCAGCTGACAAGTGATTACACAGATGTGTGGAGAAGCCAGTCTATTGCTGTATTTCCGTAAGGTCTATAATTATTTCAATCAGGTACTTGAAGATGTGAATACTGCGTGAGGTCTACTGTTCACAGAACTACTAGTAATATGAATTTGAGTTCCTGCACCTTGCAAAAGAGATTTCTAGAAGACAAAGGAAGGAAGTGATAAAGCAGGAAAGAAAACGCTCTTAGCTTATGAATTAGAAAGAGAATTGAGAGCTCGAGGTGGTCGAGTTATGTGGCCAATGAAATCACGTGTCTCTCTTCAGAGGCCGGTAATAGAAAATATATTGCATCTTACGATTGAAATAACTTGTGGTTGAAATAGCTTAAAGGCTAGTCCAAGTTAAAGGCTAGTCCAAGTTTAAAGGGTCTGTTTAGATGTAAATTCGTCATTACACAATAACTCCAGATTAGGCCTTATTCCGGCTGTCCTTCCTCCAGTTTTGATGTCGGGGCCCCTCCTTGAAAAAACACACGGAGCCTAAACCAATAGGCTATTGGAATAGGTGGGCGGCGGCAGGCTTTGAAAAAGCCTACCTATACTCTGTTATATCGGTACTATATAAACTAGTCTATACCTGTACTCTGATTTTATATCGGTATGCTATTCATCCGACTCCATATGTATACCATAATACTAAGCAGGTAAGCTGTTGAGTCGAGTCTATCTATATGGAGTTAGCCAATGCAGACAGGGAGGCGTCGGTTCGGCCTTATCACAAAGTTTAAGGCTTCGACCCTGGAACAGCAGCATCAGCAGCAGTTAGTAGCAACCAACTTGGTCACAGCAACCACAGTCGCAGCACGCAGTCTCTATGATTGACTGGCTCCAATAAATTGACTTGTTTACTAGTTCAGACACACAATTTGTGGTCCAAATGTTACATTGCAATCTACCATTCCCACGATTAGTCCCGAATCAAGTCGCACTGGTCAGCTTGGGCCTCTTTCACACGATAGGAGACGTGCTCACTGAACAGTGTTCACGTTTTTTTATCGAAGTACATTGATTCCAATCGTGTCTTTCACATGGTGATCCCGAGCCAGGAACCTCCTTTTGTCACGTCTTTTCCCCTCGAGGCAAGCAGAAACCCGTTTGGATCGAGATACTAATGGACTAATCGCCGCTTTCACATGGTGATTCTACGTCTCTCTGGTCATCACTTTTTCTCAAAATCTATCTTTCTGATTTCGGATTTGGATTCAGCGACCCCAAATTCTACAATGCGTAGGTCCTGTTTTCGAAAATATCCGAAAACAAGGAAGTTATGGCTGGTTTTAATAAAGCTTTCCATTATCATATAATTATACGGTAAAAACGAACAGGTACTGTACTATACAGTACCTACGTATGTACTGTAGCTATTATAATACAACTTACACTGTATTCGTGTAGGAAATTTGGTGGGATAATTATCTTGATTTCTGAAAATATCCAAAAATAAGGGAGTAAGATAACTTTGAAAAACCAACGTTTTCCTGCCGATTGACAAAACAGATTAAAAAATATTCTAAGACATATTATGTCTTGAATTAAAAATGTGTAACAGATATCCAGATCACTATCCAAGCTATCAAGCTTTTCATAAATTTATTTGTCTCCTCATGGCAGTAGGTTTGCGCCCAAAGTTGCCACTTAAAATTCTCTGTGATAATTATTAAATTATGATAGAACACATTATCGTATTGATCTTCTAGATCCAGTTACATGCACATCGATTTCCGTAAAATTGATTTTTACTGTTCCTATGAATTCTACCAGGTTCAGCGCAACTTGTTGAATATCATTATGTTTGATTCAACAGACAAATTCATAAGAACGGCAAAAAATTGAACAACAAAAAAGCAGAAGTTTGCGTCGAAGCTATACGACATAGAAAGCAAAAGCTCACGATTGGTCCATATTTCTATGACTGAGGATTCAGCCAGAGACAAGAAATATAGGCTTACGCTTATCCTTTATCTATGATTCAGCTCAGCGACTGAAATCAACAAGCCATGATTATGTTAATCAATACTCATATAATAATACAAAGTACAGAACTGCTTTTCACTATAATACATGGTTTTCATCTTCTATACTTATAAAATTCTTATCCCACTGACTCACTGATCACGATTTCTGGAAAACTACTGGACTGATACATTGCAACAAAACTTGGAATATAGCTTCCTTATAAGTCCTAGGTGCTCACCAAGAAATCTTTTGGCGATATTTTGACTCTTAGGGTGGTTTTTAAGGGTTTAAAGTTCGTCTTCTAGCATGTATATTCTTCTTATTCCAATCTCTTAATCGACCAAGCAAAGTGAGGTCTGAGATTCAAGTCGACGGTTTGGCATTTCTTGTTCAAATGTTTAAATGTTCAAATGTTTAAATGTTTAAATGTTTAAATGTTTAAATGTTTAAATGTTTAAATGTTTAAATGTTTAAATGTTTAAATGTTTAAATGTTTAAATGTTTAAATGTTTAAATGTTTAAAATGTTTAAATGTTTAAATGTTTAAATGTTTAAATGTTTAAAATGTTTAAATGTTTAAATGTTTAAATGTTTAATGTTTAAATGTTTAAATGTTTAAAATGTTTAAATGTTTAAATGTTTAAATGTTTAAATGTTTAAATGTTTAAATGTTAAAATGTTTAAATGTTTAAATGTTTAAATGTTTAAATGTTTAAATGTTTAAATGTTTAAATGTTTAAATGTTTAAATGTTTAAATGTTTAAATGTTTAAATGTTTAATGTTTAAATGTTTAAATGTTTAATGTTTAAATGTTTAAATGTTTAAATGTTTAAATGTTTAAATGTTTAAATGTTTAAATGTTTAAATGTTTAAATGTTTAAATGTTTAAATGTTTAAATGTTTAAATGTTTAAATGTTTAAATGTTTAAATGTTTAAATGTTTAAATGTTTAAATGTTTAAATGTTTAAATGTTTAAATGTTTAAATGTTTAAATGTTTAAATGTTTAAATGTTCGAATGTTCAAATGTTTAAATGTTTATATGTTTATATGTTTATATGTTTATATGTTTATATGTTTATATGTTTATATGTTCATATGTTCTGACGTTATTTTTGTGAATAACGGTTTGCCTGGCTTGCCTGCAGTCGGTAAAGCATGAGTAAAAAATTATATAACTCTGGTTGTGGTTCTTTGAATACAAAATTAGAACAAAACTCTTACAGGCTCGCCTAGGAGCTCCCGCAATTCACTGCTCTTGGACAATTTATATCTTTATTTTTTTTACACTGCTCTGGGACGTATTATTTCCAAAGATTTGATTATCAATGCTAAATATCGCTGTCCAAACCAACTTATTCGGTGAAGAATAGAGATGGGTATCGAAAGACAAAACATCGATGTTTTTGAACATTGATGTTTTTAAACATTGTTTATCGCCCTACGTTTTCATGGATGATACTATTAGTCCAGTCAATATAGACATAAGAAAGGGGGTGTGCATGCAATTTATATTGTAGTTCTGATTTTTTAATATATTATTTGGGTACATAAGATAAGTCCAGAACCAATTTCTTCACGCAAGATTTCCTTGTGCTAGATACAGGATAGCCCAGAAACCTTGTATTTTCGGCTCATTTTCCAGTTTTCAGCTATTTCTGCCAAATCTCTCCCAGATTATATAATTCTGAATAAAAATGAGATCACTCGGAACTCTCTATCTCCAATGAGTACTTTGTTATAATTTTTCAAAAATGAGTAAAATTTGAAGAAAAAATCAATTTTGATGAATTTTAGTTTTTAATCAACAATATCTTCCAATTGTTACAATATAGATGTATATTTCAAAATCCCTCTAGGCGAATTTTTGTGCTATACAATCTGAGATCAGGTGGAACGCTCTATGTCATATAGATTTCCATCAGGTACACCTGACAACAATGCTCCTTGTATTGTGGAAAACACCTAATTTTCAGCTTCAACCATCATCACCATCTACTTTGTCCTCACATTGATATTTCGCACAATCACATAAGTTCATGGGTAAGAATCACCTGTTAGATGCACTTAACTTTAGTATTCCCTAGTAGAGGCATGCTTAAGGACACCTCAAGGATCAAAATTTCAAACACTTATAATTTACTTTTGACACAATGCTCACAATTCATCGTACTACACTTTATTCTTCTCGGCTGGCCAAGGCGGTTCAAAACCATGCATCAACAGTCAAATTCGGTCAAAAAATAGAAACATTGTTGAGTGTAGGTACTTATTCATATTCAATACATAAGAAATGACCAATTTCTATATTCAAAGCTATGTATCTCGGTAACCCCTCATGATAAAAATTATTACATGATCTGTATAATGTAATGTACAATAGAATTTTCTATTTCATCTGCTGTAAACAATTCATGAAAAAATATGTTTGTAAAGTGAGATTTGATTGTTTAAAAAAATCCAAAAATTGTATATATTTTTCTCATATTAACGGTTTTGGCACTTCTATGAGAGCGAAAAGTGATTCAAGATGGATTTTAGGCGACTGACCTCTTAGAGGATGAATTTATCTACAATTTCTAATCAATCGTAAGTTTCTATGATGTATCAGACTCGTTTTAGAAACTCTTGATCAACAGTAAAATTACAAAAAAAAATGTAAAAACTGAAATCGCCATTTTTAAAATCTTTATTTCCAAATTGTTTTGGAATCGAAAGTATTATTTATTGGAGTGGGTAGAGGGGACAATTTTCACATTCTCACTAGATTTGGAAATTTTGTCAGAAGTATTTCACAACAAATGCAACTTTGAATATAGAAATTGGTCATTTTCTGTGTATTGGAATATGGGCTTAAGTACACTCAACAATAAATTTTCCATTTTTCGACCAAATTTGACTATTAGGCATTATTTTGAACCGCCATGACGAACCGAGAAGGATGAAGTGTAGTACGATGAAATCTGAGCATTGTGTCAAAAGTTATGTGTTTGAAATTTTGATCCTTGAAGCACGGAAGAAGCATAAAGTGTTTCTTTCATCTGTGCTTGAAGTGTCCTTAAGCGCGCCTCTCAACTTGGAAATACTGAAATAAAGTGCATCTTGCGGGTGATTCTTATAGAACATGATCTCATGAACTTATGTCATTGTGCGAAATATCAATGTGAAGACAATGTAGTTGGTGATGATGGTTGAAGCTGAAAATCAGGTGTCTTTCACAATACAAGGAGCATTGTTGTCAGGTGTACCTGGAATATGAGATAAATTGCTATACCTGATCTCAGATTGTAGAGCACAAAAAGAGCTTCTAGAGTGACTACAATTTTATCTGGAGCTATTGTTTTAATATTTCAACAGTTACTAACTGGAATCACAGCAATTCTGGTCTTGGGGTATTCAAGTAACATATTCAAGTCTTTCGAATAATTGAAGTCAGGTTGTGACTAGAAAGATACATCAACTCTAGTTCACAAGATTTGTCATCTTCATGGTTTTGTCTGAAACCTCTCGGGATATCCTTGAGGATTCGGTCTTGAAATTTCACCCTAAGCTAATTTTAGCAATCATTGATATTCATTTAATACCTGATAGATTTTTTAGGTAATGAAAATGGATTAAGTTTTTTATATGGATATCTGCACTCCTTACAATACGAGGACCTCTTTTCCAGAGCTAGATTAATTAGTGTTTAACACATGTTGAGGGAATAATTGTAGTAAGAAAAAGCTCTTCCTCCTAAGAAACAAAGAATCCGACCTCTTATTCAATTCTAAATAACTAACTATCTAACAAACTAGCAATCTGCAGGAAATCAAAACTTATGCGAGATCTTTCACAAGAGTGATCTATATTCACAAAAAACACTGAACAAAATACTACACTAAATATGATAGAGATTATGATTGTAATTCTGTTACTATTGCTTATTGCTCTCAAGATAATCCTCTTCAAACAAAAAAATAAAAAAAAACTTGTATCAAATTAAAAAATGAGAATTGTTTTTACTTTTTAGTTGGGAAAAACATCGGATGGCCAATGTCTAGGTAAAACCATCGATAAGTGAAAAACATCAAACAGTTAACATCGATGTTAAAAACATCAATGTTTGATGCTGAAACTTCGATGTTTTTGAACATCAATGTATCGATACCCATCCCTAGAGAAGAATAAAGTCGGATGGTAATTCTTAATACTTCAATACTGGTAACTTGATAAATAAATATGAGATTGGTCATGCATGGAAGTAGGGGAACAAATAAAGGATACACCATAAAAATTTGTTACATATATTACACAGAAAAATATCAATGAATAGATAAATGTAGAAATATATAGAGCAACAAGCAAAAATAGTAAATATAAGAACAAACATATCAAAAAATAAAATATCACAGATTAGATCACTAGTTCTTTAGCACAAAGCGTTACCATGTGCTTTTAAATCATTAATTGTATGCATTTAATTTATGCAGCTCAGATATTGACTTGCTGCTGCTTGTCGATTTAAAAATCTCACTATATATCTTCTTTCCAAAAATCATATAAATAATCAATTGATAAATCATAAATCTTAAATATATTGATATGTATAGATCTCAGAATATATCTCAGTATATATATCTCAGGGCTTAAGGTTCGGCCTCTGGTGGAATCAGATAAATTAATTCATCCAGTGAACAAGAGCTACATTTACATCTTTATAATTCGCTAATAAATCAATGATTGAGTGAGCATATTTATATTCAACATCAAATTTAAATATTTCTTTAATCGGTGTATCCTTAGACATATGCATTTGATATAATTCATTCATCTAGTAATATATGTTTCTTGTACCTTTTAAGACTTGCACAAGTTTTATAATAATTTTCAAAATTTTTAACCTTTCGACGAGCTAGCTTTTCATATTTTTGTTTCACTCGAAGCACTGAGGGCGCCCTAAATTCATATATTTCGTCAATTTATCACTCAAATGCTGAATTTCACAAGATGATGGTGGCGATCCGAATTTCCTATCGTCCTGGATTTTCTGGTGGCCGAAGTTGTCTTCTCCAAGGGAATAAATAAATATCTAATGACTTATGCTTAATACAGCATCACTAAGTCTTATACAAATATTAATTAATGAATTTAAACTTCGAGTCTTTCAAATGTACAATTTAACAAAAGGAGCTTGTGCTCTATAAAATTTAGTGGCGTTCCATGGCAGCATCTGGCAGGCAAGTGGGCTCTGTTGTACCCCTATTTTCTAAGATCATACTTTCGACTTACAAATTTGCATATATTTAGATATTCCACTACTATGCCATTAAAAAGATCAAATAGTCGGTGCCAATCTGCTAAGTTATTATCTATATCTTAGGTATTATATTTTACAATTATTTGGACCATACCCGATACATAAACTGAGTAGAGATAACTTATAAATTCTTATCATTTATAAAAATATCTATAGAAAAATTTGAATCAGCTCGCTATGCCACCCATCAACTACTGTATTTGATTGGTTCATGCAAAATTCACAAATGTATCCATGTGCCTCCTGAATATACATACTTCCTTAATATTTTTATTTATTTTTTGGTTTTTTGTACATGCTCATTACAGATAATAAATATTTTTGAATTTTATAAGTTGTTTTTCCCTCTACAACAAGTTGCCATGTGCTTACCAAATCCTCTAGTTGAATACTATTTGTTTACAACAAAATTTTGCCAAGGTGTCTGGCTAGATTTCAAATTACACAGCTTGGTCGA
This sequence comes from Nilaparvata lugens, assembly GCF_014356525.2. NCBI lineage: Eukaryota > Metazoa > Arthropoda > Insecta > Hemiptera > Delphacidae > Nilaparvata > Nilaparvata lugens. Next base: position 18,851 of record NW_024090675.1, read on the forward strand.
TTATTAGGTTGCTGACCAGTAGGTATATAGCCTAGCCTCAAAATCCAATACTTATATAATATAATAAATAGCAAAATAGAATTTCTTTACTATTGGCTGTTCTAATTTTAGCCATGATACCCGTTATTATCTAATCTTTCATTTGTTGTTATCACACTTGGCGATAATAGAGCAGCTGTTTGCTCAAGACCTATAAAATTCTTTCCATTAGCGATTTTGCTTGCCTATCAAAATTCAATATGTTACACACACCCCCGAATTTGAATTCAAAATATTTTGAGAATCAACAATGTTTTTAATACAAATTCTTCCTTTAACACATCAACATAACCTAGAAATATCCACCGAAAACACTTTCAAAACCTCATAATAATTCGCAGACCTTTTCTGCATACACCCTCCTTACCCTTCATGCAGGCACACAAATTTTCCAACACTACTGGGCGCGCAGCGGTAGTTTACTGGCTTCCAATTTTCTCAATGCTTTCAATTTAAAATTTGGATTGACATGACAAATGTGTATGATAAACAGCCTGAATTACATATTCATGAATTTAAATTGTTTGAGAATACTCAACACAGAATGATACACATATTATAGGATAGGCAATAACAAATCACAAACTCCTGTGATAAATAATATTATTATATGAAAATGAAAACTCAATATAGTGCATGGGAAGAAGTTAATATTGGAAAAAATATCATAAAAGAATTGACTAATAATGTGATAAACTAAATACAGTACATAAGAGAAAATTAATATTGGAAATAATATAATAAATGAATTAACTTATAATGTGATAATTATTCATATTGATATTATTGATATGGAATTTTTGCTCAGTCTGAATTCTCCAAGTCAGCATTTTCACAGTTGGAGCATATTGGTATAATATGTTTTTTGCAAACACTTCTCTTACAAGTGTTGCAGTGTAGTTTGGTGATGCAGTTCTTCTTTGAACCACAAATGTAGCAGAAGCATCTCCTATTTGGGTTCACTGGCTTCTCAACTGGAACATCAGTTTCCTTGTATGCACTTAGAAATAAGCTCAAGTCTTTTGGAAGACAAGTTAGCTTAGCCCGTTGCCTCAAGTTTTTTTCCATCAGCTCCAGTGCCAACTCATGAATGTATTCCCGCCTCAAGAAAGATTTGTGGATTATTCAACTGGTATATCCTCATTGAGTTGATTCTGGCAATGTCTAGATAGCAAAAGAAGAGTGCCATTGGCCAACGTTGTGTTCTTCTTGATGTTGTGATTTGTGAACAAATCAGGTCAACTGTATCGACACCCCCTTTAGTTGAATCGTAGTCCATTATTTGTACTGGCTTCCCAGTTTCAGCATCAACCTCATTTCCATCACGTAGAGTTGATAATACAACAACACATTTCTTTTTTTTTTGGTTACACTTGAAACCAGAGTAGCCAAATCATTGCATCCGAAAAAATGAGTACCTGGAGTTGAATTAGCACTTATTGGTATGAACTCTGGTGGGATCTCAATTTTATTGCTCCTCAGAGTCCCCAAAAACATCAGTCCATTTGAAAAAAGGTGTTCAGCCAATGGATAGCTACTGAACCAATTATCAGTAGTGACATTTCTATTTGATTCTTTCAAAGGTTCACACAAACTATTTACAATGTCAAAAGGCTTATTGGAGGTGGTAGAGTATGGTCTGGGTCTTTGAACTCCACAATATATCAACATATTATTTGTGTAAAAAGTTTGTGAGTCGCAGCTTGCATAAATTTTCAAACCATATTCTGCTGGCTTCTGGGGCATGTATTGTATGAAACTGCATTGTCCTTGAAAAGCTACCAGCATCTCGTCAATTGTAGTACATTCACCCACATTATATGCACTTTGACAGTTCTCTATGAATGAAGCATGGAATTCGCGGATAGGAGCTAATTTATCTTGGAGAGATCGCTCCACTCTGGTGGTGATGTCATCAAATCAAATTGACCTCAACAACATACGGAATCGATGCTCACTGAAGTAATTTGTAATATTACATTTTTCTTCTCACATTGAATCGAATCTTAAATTCGAGATCTATGGAACTTTATAGTAAATGTCAGAGTTATCAATAGACGGACAAACTTTTTGATGGAGAATTTATTATCGTAAATGTTTGTTGCATTGTTCCATGATGTCACCGAGGCAGGGTTAACAAATACTGGATAAATGGTTTATTTAAATCGAGATATATATAAAAATTTAAAATAACATTTTCAAAATAAAGTTTTATTGAGAACAGATGTAGAATATGAATTCTAAACTTATAAGTCATAATTTTTTGATGACGTGTCTGTGGAGATCGATATTGAACAGGGCGTTGGTTTCGTGACTTTCAACTTTGCTTTTCCTGTTCTGAGCTTCTTCTGAAAAATGGCTGGCTACAAATGTTGTCGTGGAGTTTTGCTCTAAATCATTTTCGTTTATTAATGTTTTAGATTGAGTTTTATATAAATTTTTGTGCAAAATTAGCTATTAGTGTAGTAAAGCCAATAGCCACTGTGTTTCAACTGTAAACTAGATAAGTATTTTAGTTTGTAGTTACTTGAAATAATTAGGCTTGTAAGTTATTGTTCTTTGTATATTTCTGTGTTTTGCCAAAATTTCATCTGAAGATTATAAGTTAATTTGCTCTGAAAACTGGATTTCTCATTCATAGGCAATAGATCCATTCACAGTTTATCAAGAATCTATTTTATTGGAGCCGACAACTATTCTTAGGTTGATAGGTGTTAAATGCTATTCCAACCGTTTAAGGAAAAATTGGTAGCACGGCAAATGTTACCCCTGTGGTGGGACCGAATTACAAAATAAATATGTCCCAAATGGTACACTATGAAATCCCTGGTTATAAAATTATTAGTAGGATAGATATCTTGATAGGTTATGAATGGTTTGTTGCTGAGTGGGAAGTCGGTTCAAGAGAGATCAAGTTTTAATGAATCAGTGCATATTACAAAATGGCAAACATTAAAAATGATCTGAATCTTATAGCATTCTTAACACAAAAGTTTGATGAGCAAAATGCTAAATTTGATAAGCAAAATGCTAAGTTAGACCAAATGTTTAAAAATCAAAATGCTAGGTTTGATGATATGAAGCAAGAATGTACTAGCATTAGACTAGAGCAGGTTAGTATAAACCTTCTATTGAAAAATGCAAATGAAACAGTGAAAGATAATCATGAAGATGAAAACAAATTGAAGCAGGATGATAGTAGTGTTAAGTTACAAGATCAACTCATTCAAGTTTCTGACAATGTAGGCCTAGTTACTGTTGTTGAAAAAGTCAACCATAGTGAAAGTGTAGAATTGAGTAAAGAAGTAGGTAGGGAGTTGTCTTCATTGAAAGTCAACTATCAAGAAAGTACTATTGCTACATTGAAGGTTAGGAAAACAGTAAACAAATCAAATGTTTCTATGGATCAGATTACTACATCAAAAGTTAGGAAGATTGTAAACAAAATGAATGATTACATGAGACAGGTTTCTGTGGAGGTTAGGAATAATGTGAACAAAATGAATGTTGCTTTGAGTCAAGTTGATGAGTTCAACTTTCAACTGAGAATTGAAAAGGTGTATGCAATGCACTCTCAAGTGAACATGACGAACTTTTGTAGGCAAAACTGCTTGGTTGAAACTAATGAACCCATGAATAAAATCATGCTCTTGAAGAAAACAAAACGCAAAGTCTCCATTGATGTGTTAGTATTCAAGGTTGTTTCAAGTTGCTTACTTACAAGATGATGACAATGAATCACACATGATGAAAGGGTATTCCCCAACACACAATGATTAGGAATCCTGTGTTATGCGGGATTCAGAATAGCATAATCGCTACACAGTGTATGGTAAGAGTCCATAATTGTGTCTTTTTTCTTTCCTATAGCCTATTTTTCTTGGCCCTTGATCTTTTCAATTTCAATTCTTTCCTGTCTTTGTGTAATATTCAGTAAATTTCTTCTATGATACATATCTTAACCAATCTTGTCCATAGTCATTTAAATTTGTATTTTTTCTGAAATAATATTAGAAGTTGAAATAGTAGCTTATTTTCCTAATCTTTAATTGTTGATAAAACTTAACTTTTCCAAAATCTATCCATTGTAGTGTAAAGAATGTGTGCTTGTGACATATTTTTCATCATGTATCACTTATGTGAAGTGTATCAATTTTGTGTGTATTGTTTTAGGGAATTTATTTACCCAGTTTTCTTTTTCTCTTGTTTGTATTTTTTAGGGAACTTATTTACCCAGTATTTCATCTTGATCATCTTTGTATCATAATCTTGAAATGTTTATACTTATTATACAGTCTTTAAATTTTAAATTATTTTAAAAAATAATTGGTTTAATTTAAAACGTTGTGTTATATTATCAATTGAAATGAGTTAAAGGCTAAAATTTTTCTAAAGTGTTTTGTAATTGATTTTTTTTTTAATTTTAAAACTGTTTGTTCTATAAATTTTGATATGATTGATTATCGTTGAAATGGATGCTGGAGTGTATGTAGAATTTTTAGTGGGGTTTGTTGATTAGAATTTTGCTGGTATGTGATTGTTTTTTTTTTGAGATGGAAACCCATTATTGCCTAAAGAAGGAATAACAGAGGTTATGACTTAGAGAGGCAGTAATGAGATAATATTTTTTGTGTTGATTAACAATGTTGATTGCCATAGATGCAAAATAATGATTAATAATGTTGATTGCCATAGATGCAAAATGATGATTACTTATGAATATTGTTTGCCTTTGAAGCAAAATATTATTGATGTTTTGAATGGTTTCTTGTTTAATGTTTGATAGTAAAGTTTTGTCATGAAATGTAGTTTGTGTTTAGAACATTGAAGAGTCGAAATAAACTATAGTATCCAACAAACGATGATTAATAATATTAAATAATTTGCTTTTTATACAATTTTTGAACAAAATTAAAACTAAATAATTTTGAAACCCTGAATGATAAATCATAAATGTGAAATGAACATGCTATAAATGAAATGTTATATTAAATAATAATGAAATGCAAATATATTATGAAATGATTGAATAGAAGACCAAATGTCTGAAATTATTGAAATATGTATTGAAATTAAATTTTTGTTGTGTTGTTATGATGTTTGTTTTTTACAATTTTGATAATGATACAGGGTGTTATGAAATTATATTTCTATTTTGAAGAATGGATTAAATTTTGATATTTGAACAGTGAATAAATGAATGATTTTTTTTTTTTAATTTATCATGATATGTCCATATTTCACAATTTATGTATTGCTAACTGTATAATAAGATGTTAACAAATTTCAATTTTATAAATACTTAAAATAATTTTTATGTGTATTAGATTGTATTGATAGCCTAATCAAGTTTTTCTTCTTAGTTATAAGCATTTTAAGATAACAGGTACAGCACAGACATTAACATTGAAATAGTTATCATGTGAATCTCGAAATCAGTAACAAGTGAACGCCATGAAGAGTGTTAAGAACATTTGGGTGATTTTCAAACTAGTGTGACATAACTACGCCAATATCTACGCCTAAATCTACGCTGCGCCTACACCAATAACTACGCTAATGTCAACACCAATATCAACACCAATAACTATGCCAAAATCTACGCCGATGCCTGTGCTGATGTCAACGCAATATCTACGCCGATGCCTGCGCCGAAGCCAATATCTGCGCCAATGCTGATGTCAATGCCAATAGCTACGTCAATGCCAAAATCTGCGCCAATGCCAATGCCAACAACAAAAATCAATGCCAATAGCTACCCAATGCCTGCGCCAATGCTGATGCCAACACCAAAATCAACGCTGATGCCTGTGCTGATGTCAATGCCAACGCCAATGCCAATAGCTACGTCAATGCCTGCACCAATGCCAAAATCTGTGCCAATGCTGCACCAATGCCAATAGCTACGCAAATGCCTGCGCCAATGCTGATGCCAACACCAAAATCAACGCCGATGCCTGCGCCAATACCAAAATCTGCGCCAATGCCAATGCCTGCGCCAATGCCAATATCAACGCCGATGCTTATTGCTGACTCTGTATCTCAAACTTCAACACTACTGCATTACCTGGAGGTAATTGCCATCCATGTTCACATTCACAACTTTGAATTCAGAAGAACAGTCACAGTATCATGAAAGAATTGATTCAAAAAATCCTCTCCTAAATTATTCCTGTATGCAGAACTCTAAACCTTGAAAGCTGAAAATATCAAAAAACCAAACCTTACCTAAATTAAACTCACCTAAATTAATCCTGTATGCAGCGTCTATCTCTTTTCCTAAAAACGAATACATTGTCATTTCAAGCCTGAAATGTACATTGTATAATACAAATATGATACAAAATTTATGTGACTCTGTATTGAATTTGGAATGCAGCCGTCTACTACAAACATGAAGCAATGCTAACTGAGATGTCACCGGTATCAAGTTTGGA
>NW_024090676.1:0-27789 GCF_014356525.2 Nilaparvata lugens
GGTTTTTGCCTGAACAGATCTTACAAACTTTCTCTTCCTGTCTGGCAGCTTTCTCAATCCAAAAGACTTCTGAAAGACATCTTCCTCAGCACCAGCATTGTCAGGGACAGATTTTGTTGCCAGCCACTCTTTGGATAAATCTTCAATGACAGCTCTCATGTAGTCTACTCTGGGCATCCTTCCTTGTTCGGTATTCAGCTTGTAAAGAATGTATGAATTCAAAATCATGCGTCCAATTACATTGAAAATCACTTTTTTATTATGCTTCATTGTTCTTCTTTCATCCAAATATACATACAGCATTTGGTCAGTAGAATCAATACCTCCCATTCCTCGATTGTATTGATATTGAATCTGAGTCTTCTTTTTTATTATTACTTTGCCAGATCTTCTTATGGAATAACGAGCCTCCTTAGCCTGACTGTCAGTGGACAAAAGTAAAAATTGTGAACTGTTTGTAGGCTTCTCTCTGTAAGCCATCATCAACATTGGCCCTTTCCTTACATAAGTCTTTTGTCCTACAGAATACTTTCCCAACAGCTGCTTAGGAATTCCTACTCTGTATTTTCTCACAGTTCCTGTTAGGAAAGTTTGATTCTCATATAGGGTATGAGCTAATGAGATTGATGTGAAGAAATTGTCGAGATAAAGATGATGACCTTTGTTGAGACATCCAGCCATTGTAGCAATGAGAGAACCACATTACTTCCCAATCCATTTCCACAATTCGTTGGTTATTTTCATTTCTTTGAACTCCTTTATAACAAAAAACTGAACACAATACTTTGTAACAGAATCACAAAGGACCCACAGTTTGATTCCCCACTTGTGATGCTTTTTTTGAGGCATATACTGCACCAATGCTACCCTCTTCTTTGTTCCTACTAGGACTCATCAACTGATAATGCCTGTGTTGGAGTGCAATAAAGTTTGAAGAGTCTGTTGGCATGGTTGATAAGAGGTTGAAAACGACCACAAGGGTCATATCCAGGTGTACCTTTCTTAGATAATTTTTTCACATCAACAACATGAAAAAATTTTAGTATGAGTTGAAATCGATCTCGTGACATCATCTTAGGAAAATAGGGAGTTTCCTGGCTGAAGCTAGTTTCCCAATAGCTCTTGATGCTGGGTTTTCGAATTAGTCCCATATTCATTATGATAGCTAGGAAAGCTTTCATCTCTAGAATGGTTACATTCACCCATTTCCTAGCTCTGCTGAATGCGGATAAATTCGGTTCTTCCTCCTCAATATGGTTATGTGCATACCTATTTGTTTCATCAACAAAAGTTTTCAATAAGGCAGAGGTGAAAAAAAGATTAAAATATGAAATAGGTAGAATTAACTGGAGGACAATGCTTGGGACCACTCAGTTCAGAAAAATTGAAATCATGTTTATATGCCTCATCTTCCCCTTCCTCAACTACCACCCAGCTATCATCTTTTGGATCATTTTGTTGACACCTTTGAGTAGGCCTATTTGCAGCTGGTGGTCTTCTAGGTCCTTTTTTACCATCCTCTCTTCACTGAATTGGGTTTAGATGTGGGCTGTACTACTGTAGTTGATCATCTTCAGAGCTTTCAAAAATTGAATTACCTGGTTGGAGCACTGGGCCTCATCATCTTCAGAATCGGAGCTTTCAGATACCACATTATGCTGAGGTCTAATTACAAATCCTCGTGAAGTTGATGGTTGTTCTCGGATGGATGGATCGAAAGTAGGGTCTTCATCAGTGTCATCAACTGAAGAGGCAAGGTCTGATAACGAATCATTCACTGGTGCATCATCACAATCACTATCATTAAATAATGCTGAGTCCTGCGTCCCTAGCAAATTCTGCAATTGTATTTTCACTCACAGGTGATTTACTGCGTTCAAAGTGACTCATAATGATGCAAATTGATAGCCCATAACATGAAAACAATCACTAACCTATATGGAAAATCATCAACTGAGCTCATCTGAAACCAATCAGCTGTGTATTATTGCTGAATGCCATAGCCTTCATGATTCTGTACCCTAATTATATCATATGGATTATACAAAAAGCCATTGAAAATTAATGAATAGTAAAGTAAATTTATTTGGCTTTTTGATTGACACTAATTTTAGAACTTTATGTTGACAAATAACAGAGATATCATTAAAAAACCGCAACAACGATATATCGTGCCTTAGCACTTTTCATCAGAATAGCAGACAACGATATATCGGTTCTTAGCACTTTTCAGCAGAATAGCAGACAACGATATATCGGTCCATAGCACCCAAGGTTTAAGAATCAACTATTCTTTCCATGAGAGGTAAGATACTTACTCTGCTTTTTACAATATCAACATAAATAACGCCTATTAATAGATTGAATGAATTTCTTGAGTAATTTCTATTGTGTAAAGTAGATAATTAAAATATTTATATTGTGTGGTTAAAATTAGGTATCCATTATATGCTTTGAGAAAGTGTTAAGAAAAACTCAAATAATTGATTTCAAGTAGTCTACCGATAAGAGTATTTTGAATTTAAAGTCAATGATATAAGTCAGTATCTGTGACATTTGAAGCAAACAAATAACAAAAGATTGAAAGATTACTTCTAAATGATTGGAATCAAAATATGAATAATTTATTAAGATTTAATCCCAAATCTTACACTGAATTAAGTTATAAAGTTTTGATAAATTAAGAGCTATTATTATAAAACATGGTTTCAAAGTATTAGTAATATTAGTGGTGGATCAAAAAATAAACAATTCAACTCTTTTTTAATAATTTTTGGTTGATTATAGAGTATGGGTTGAAGCTAGGTACCTTGTAACTCGGAGCTAGTAGAAGAAAATAGTAGAAGAGAAATGAATAGCTTCCGATGAAGGCCGGCACTCTTTATATATAATATATATATATACACTAACTAAATATGTACACTAACTAAATATGTACACTAACTAAATATGTACACTAACTAAATATGTACACTAACTAAATATGTACACTAACTAAATATGTACACTAACTAAATATGTACACTAACTAAATACTATAAAATGCTACACCTAATAACTAAACTACAATAAACTAAGAGGATATAGGAACTAAACTATAAATGAAAAACGAGAGCAACTTCAGAGAATCAAAAAATCAACTATCAGCCACGAACGATAAGAACGCAATGACGAAAACATCAGTTTCAGCTGTATTTACAGGTTCACCAATTTAAAACAGGTGTAGAATTGTAATAAATATCAATATTGAAATTCGATATTTTCCAACCGAAAAATGATTTGAAATAATAACGATTCAAATTAATATAATAATTTTGGTTGACATTAATCCAATCAGAGCTATATATTTTATTTCAAATTAAGTTGACTTCAGAAAGGGTACTCGCAGACAGTGTTCCATATTTCGAACAATTTGAAATTTGAACACTTCCATGTTTGAACAATTGACAAAATTTTCAAGTGTTCGAATTTCAAATAATATTGAAAATTTTGTTCAGTTCCAAATTTCTTTGTAATGAAGCTTAAAAATTTTAAATATTCATAAGCCTAAATAAACTCAATAATTAAGATAGGTAATAAATTCGAATGGAAGAGAGAAGATAATGAATCAGGTTTAGTTGAAGTTCCGGCCATCGTCTTCAAATTTACCGCCGATGCCCCAAGTTTGACTCAGAAGGCTCCAACAGTTGATCATAATGGAATGGAATTAATAATAATAAATTTGAATGGAAGAGCAAAGATAGTAACACACTTTTATATAGTAAACTGTAGATCATGGATACATTTCAAACTTTTCAAGTGTTCGAATTTTAAATAATATTGTAAATTTTGTTGATAGCCTACTCCAAATTTCTTTGTAATGAAGCTTAAACCTTATAAAAATTAAAAATATTCATAAGCCTGAATAAACTCAATAATTAAGATAAGTAATAAATCAGAATGGAAGAGCAGAGATAATAACACACTTTTATATTATAGTAAACTGTAGATCATGGATTCATTTCTATGAGAAAAAAAATATTATTGGGAGTTTTAATGCAAAGTGAAAATTGAACTTGAGATAGTTCCGTAAAAATGAATTATTCCAGATTGTTTTCCGAACATTTTTTTTCTAATTTAAATAAGCTAATGGAGAAAAATATTGAGGTCTCAATTATCAAAATGTATCATTTAATGATTGAAGAATATATTCTCATGACGAAAATATAATTGATTATATTAAACAAGAATGAACAGTTAATATTATATAAAATATTCCTGTATCAGAAGAAGTTAGGTGGACCCTATAAGACTGTGATTTTGTTTCGTGAAGGGGCAAAAATCCATATCACGTCCGTGTGAAAAAATAATATACAAAGACATGAGTCGTTTATGCTCCAAATTTCATTGTAAACTCAGGCTGATAGTCCAAGCATTTTTTTTCGTGAAGCTATTTGACGCTCTTAGTCTCTCATACTGTGCCATTCTTACAGTCTCACCCGACCAAAACTGTAATAACAGACAGTAATCGGCTTGAGTTAACAGTGAAATTTGGAGCATAAACTCCTCATACCATGGCATATCTCATTATGCTATTTTTTCTCTATGGTTACTTAGTTATAAGGCAATTATAGAATGCAATTGATGTGTTGTATTTGAGTGTGCGGCAAAGCAATGGAGCGCATCATAGTGCATCGCACTTATTGGCCACTAGCAGGTAACCCGTGCTCCGCAAGGGTCCATTTTGAAACTTGACAAACTGAAAACTTGACTGAGTGGAATATTGTAGAGTTTGAAGTTGGCATAGTACCATCCTCAGTTAATTAAGAAACTGTATGCAAAATTAAAAGTTGAATTCAGTCCAGTAGTTTAGACGTGATGATGCGTCAAACATAATTTTCATATCCCGTACGTGTATAAGCCAGTTCTTCCCTTTTTATAGTATAGATAAATTCTTGATACTAACATATCATAACTTGATACTAAGCTTAACATAATAAATTGATATAACTCAAATCTTGTTCAGAAACCTTCCTCAACTTGATGTCAACCTGACAAAATTGGACTGGCTATTAATTTAGTTACCAATTTTAATCATCTGTTTCGAAGAGGTAGTCTCTCTAGATCAATGTACCTATAGTGAGGTCCAAGTTATAATGTATTTGATAAACTTTGATGTTGCTATCCTTGTCTATCATTCGACAAAGCAGGTAGCACTATCCTTTTCTAGCTCCGCAACGATGCCAAATCTGTTTTTGTCAGTGTAGAAATATAATGAATTAAGGCAGAGAATTAGCAACGCTGTTTTTCTATCTTTATCCACTGCCATTATAACGTGGACCTTACTATAGAATACGTATTCTAGGTACCTTGCTCTAGATTATAGTTCTATATTAACATAGTTATGAATTCATGTCCCATGAATTAAATTTCAACATTAATTCTGAAAAATCTAGAAGCAAAATTGAAATTCGGACTTCGAGGTGCACGAGATTGATATTTTTAGAATCTATGTGCAAAATTTGAAGATCTAAATCATTCCCGTTTTTCCGGTATGCAATCCACAAGTTGGCATGTTTTGATGCGAACAAACACAACCCTACTGTACTCTCTCTTATTATATAGATTCTTCTGCGACCAGAACAGCCGGCTGAACGAGCTGATGGCCGAGACTAAGACCACGGAGTAAAGAACACTCATTGTTATGTATTCTGTGCCAAGACCAAGATATCGCTGGCTCCCCCCTCCACTGGCAAGGACCAGATAGCTATAGCTGGTGACAAGGAGGGAGTGCAAGCTGCCAAGGACCACATCATGGCTGTCTGCAACGAAATGGTAGGCCTTTGCCATCTTCAATCAAAACGTTCTAATACTATAGAGAAAAAATCTGGTGTGGTACACTCACACAACTTTCCTTGCTCATTGATCTATAAGCCTCATTCTTAAACGAGGATAATCTAGGGGAATAACATTATGCCGATTGGCGGCTAAATAATTTTATTAAAACTACGATTATACTATTGTTATTGTTTTAGAGTAGATTTTCCTTTGTTTGAATTATGAAATTTTTAAAAGTTGTCAAAACAGCTGTTCTACAAATAAAATATCGAAGTGTGTTCGTTTGAATAAACTACTCTACCCACCTACCTCATGCACCAGAAGGAGGTTACAAAGTAAATTTCTGAAGGATGGGGTGGACCCCCTGTTAGTTTCTCAGGGAGGAGACTCATGCCAGTTAATAGAGCTGATAAATAACTATACAGGGTATGAATTTGAAACTTGAGAAATATCTTGAATCTTGAGAAAATCGTGAAAAACATGTTTTTTTAGTAATCATCCGCCACTTTTCTCAAGAATATTACGGAGCTCCTGCAATTTTCCCAGAAATGAGACTAATGCCAGTTGATAGGGCTTATAAATAGCTATCCATGGTATAAATTTGAAGAAAACCGTTAGAGCCGTTTTCGAGAAAACCGTGAAAAACATGTTTTTTTAGTAATTATCCGCCACTTTTCTCAAGAATATTACGGAGCTCCTGCAATTTTCCCAGGAATGAGACTCATGTCAGTTGATAGGGCTTATAAATAGCTATCTAGGGTATAAATTTGAAGAAAATCGTTAGTGCCGTTTTCGAGAAAACCGTGAAAAACATGGTTTTTTAGTCATTTATCCACCATTTTTTCCGCCATTTTGAATTGAATTTTATTGAATTTCTTATTGTCGGATCCTCATGGTATAAGGACCTTAAGTTTAAAATTTCAAGTCAATCGGTTAATTAGGAATGGAGTTATCGTGTTCACAGACACACACACACAGACCAACACCCAAAAATCATGTTTTTGGACTCAGGGGACCTTGAAACGTATAGAAAACATGAAATTAGGGTACCTTAAATTTTTTGGAAAGCAATATTTTCCTTACCTATGGTAATAGGGCAAGGAAAGTAAAAACATATCATTAGAAGATGTTCCACTTCACTGTTAACTCCAGCCAATAGTCCTAGAAGTTGTTATTAGTTAATCTATGTGAAGCTAGTAGTTGCTCATACTGTGTCGTTCTTACACTCTTACCCCAACAAAACAATAATGATAGTAAGTAGTCGACAGTAATGAGTTTTAGTTTAGAACATAAACAACCATGAGATATCTTCTTATGCTATCTTTTCTCTGTGTTAATATGCCTATAGATTGCTTCTTGCCAAGCTTCAAAACTATGATGTAGCAAAAAAAGACAGAGCGATTCCATATTAGGCGTGAATCCAATCAGCTAGTCGGAGAGCGTCCTGACCTGCCGACTCCAAAAATGCCTGATATGGTCTCGCCCTTATACAACTTGAGAAGCAGGGGGGCATGACTCTTCTGTCGCCTATTGCAATTGATTTGTTCAATGACAATAAACATTTTCTTATTCTAAGGAAGGCTGAATATATCAACTTTCCTCCTGCTATCATGAATAACTTGCTGCATGTTGCAAAGTTACTCAGTCTACATCACTACTAGGGCCAAGCCAAATGAAGCGCAGCAAGCTCTGCGATTGGTTGATTATCAGCTGATTCCTAAACGCCATTTCACACCGCCCGCCCTACGACATCACATCTATAATACCATAGATAAAAGATAGCTTGAGAAGATATCCCATGATATAGTTCGTTTACATTTCAAATCAATTCAATTTCTTGTCATCTCAAGCTGTTCACTGTCGACTACTGTCTATTATTTATTAGTGTTTTGGCTGGGTTAGAGTGTAAGATTGACACAGTATGAGATACTTCAAGTGTCACATAGCTTCACCAAAAACAACTACTAGGACTTTCGGCTTGAGTTGACTTGGGATATCTTCATGTGCTATATTTTCTCTATGATGATAAGCTTCGCCAACGCTACGTTTTCCAACGTGTAAACGTCGCTAAACAGTGAGACTTGAGATAACTCTGTGATCAAATAATACAAAATGAATTGTAGTTTGTTCGTGTCAGGTGATTCTATTCCAATATTTGAATAATAATTTTCTGTTTTAACAGCTTTGCCAATTGAAAATGAAATGGTCCTGTCTTGTGTATGCTGGAGCAAGACAGCATTTTAAGCGGTGGTCATCTGATTGAATATCATAACAGTCGGCAATCTGCCTCCTGGTTGTGCAGTTCTGCAATACACAAAATAATGTAAACATATATTTATATTCTATTGTGATCTGTGAGGAGGCACTCTATACATCTACGTTGTCGTTGCAGCACTGACGATGATATAGGAGAAGGCGAACAGCGTAGTGGAGCAGTACCTAGACGTGCCCTCCTGGATCCACCGACATCTGATCGGCAAAAAGGGCGCCGACATTCTCAAGACGAAGGAGGACAGCCCCAAGGTCTATTTCGAAAAGAACAAGGACCGCCAGGAGAAGGACAATCGTATCAGAATAGAAGGTACACACTACTTAACTATCAATGAATTGAAACTTGTTCTGGTTTGGCGTTACAACCCAGTACGGGTCACAGCCTCGCTCAATCTTCTCCTCCAAGCATCTCTGTTCACCGCATCCCTGCACTCCAACCTTGGCCGCATCCTGGTCAACCACATCCATCCCCCCTCGTCTCCTTCCTTATATTTTCCCATTCATCGCCATCTTGGGTGGGGCTGCTCGAATCAGGTGTCCTGCCCATCTTAGTCTGTGCACTGTGAATATAGTGAGGTTCACGTTATAATGGCAGTTTTGGAGAAATATAGGAGAACAACGTTGCCGATCCTCAGTCTTGTCAATTCCTCCTATAGATGGTAGCTGATACAGGTTTATTGATGTAATATTAACTGTTAATTCTCGTTTTAATTAATCAATTACATTTTATTAAGCAATACATTATATTTTTCAATAATTCCATAATGAATTTTCACAATTAAGATGAAATATTTTGTTAATATTAATTGACCGAAGCGAAGCTGAGGTCTTAGTTTCGACTCGATCGGCTTTTGTCTGTTTGTTTGTTTGTACCGCAGTTACAGTCACAGTTATTGTCCGATTTAGATGAAATTTGGTATACAAGTTCTTTGAAACAAGGCGCAGAAACGTATGTGTAACGATTTTTGATAAGACCTCTGGTTTTAATATAAATTGAATATAAATTGTGCCGCTCTAAAATGTGCTGTATTGAATGAATGGTATCGTTTGAATGCTATTGATAGTGGACAAGAGTTGTCAGCGGTGAACCTTGAAACGTCTGAGCCGCTCCAAATCATACTGTATTTATTAATTGAAGAAAACTTCTCACTTGATTGCACCATTTCTTCTTCCTTTTTCAACACGATATTTCCCTGTTTCATAGATGAATAGTTTCTAGACCTACCGAACCGGCCGGAGACATCACAGCTTAGTTAGCTCTTGTTTTCGTTTTAGTATGAGATCGGAAACCGACTTGTGAGCCTAAACATTCTGTATAGGCATAACAAGCCGCCATAACATTGAATCCACTTTTCATGAAAAACATTATTAGCAACCTCCTGTCATTGTCACCAACAAACCCATCTTATTTAGAATCATTTTCCGTCTCTTTATCGTCTGTGAGACGATTCATCGTCTAAATTGCCTACTGAATATTCCATTTTTCTGTCAGTTGACCGATTTCTTTTAATTAATTGTTAGAAAATTTGTAATATTGTAAATATGGGGACGATATGAAGGTATCTCCTTGAGAGACATTTATAAGTCCGGTGTCCCTGGAAACAATGTCTTTAGCACTTTCAATGGAGAAAATAATAGATGACATGGATAAATCTTCACAATATACTGTACTTTCTTAATGGCCCTTCTCATCAGTTTGAAAGTTGTTGGCTATTCATGAGCAAGGTCTACTGTTCGCAGAACTACTAGTTATTAATTCTACATTGTTAAAAGACGATTTGGCAACAGAGCAAAGCGAGAAAGAGATATCGTTATCGGCTGTGTTGAATGACAGACAAGGATAGCAATACCATTGCTAATCAAAACTGCCATTATAACGTGGACGTCACTGTCTATCAGCCTGTATTATATAACTGGTACAACTCTTGATTGTGCCGTCTGCGCCAAATTCCTGCTTCCCCAACACCTTTAAAGATCCTCCACAGGACCTTCCTTTCTAAGACACCCAACATTTTCTCTTCATTGAATGTAGTTGCCCAAGTCTCACCGCCATATAGGAGCGATAACTGGCACGATAACTGTCCTGTATAAGAGTATCTTGATCTTTATGCTCTTTATGCTGGACTTTTGATCAGCTTTGCAGGCCAGTGCATAATAGCATCTAATAGGTCACCTAGTCACCTAATCACAGACAAGGCTGTTCAGTACACCTTTTTATTCAAATTCATTGCATAATCTTTTTCAATATAATTGTAGTTGAGATCATTATAAGAGAGAGAAAAAGTGGCAACTGAAATTATTAAGTGATCTAATAAGCGGTACCAGCTCAGCAGTCGAGCAGTAAACAGTGTCTAGTTGTTAATCTTATCTTTCCGATAGCTAGAGAATGGATTTCTAATTGGAACCGTTTGTGCTGCTAAAATATAACATAAAAAGTGGATTTTCGTATTGTGAATTGTTCATTTTATTATTACTCATGAATTTAAATTGTCTGTAATAAAGTTAAAATCACGTGTTGGAGCTTCCTAAGTGACTGTTTGCAATACGTGGAGTGAATCGTAACTGTAAAGTGGAGTATTTTTGTTTTGTGTGTTCAGGTACTCTGAATACATTTTTTTTTTCAGTCAAGTTGAACAATGTCTTTGTGTGGAAATTGTCAGCAAACTGTTAATAGAGCCCATAAGGACAAAGTAGAGTGCAATAAATGTAAATACTATTTCATGAACAATGTGTTAACGTTAAATCTGCCGATCTACAAGCCGGTAAACCTTGGCACTGCTCTGTATGTAATTCTAAGAGTTCCACTACGTATACTTCTGTTAATCCCCCAAAATCTGATTCGTCTCCTGTTGTAACTGTGAATGTGCTTGATGATTTGCTTTCTCGGCTTAAGACTGACATTTTGGAGAGTCAGAAGAAGTGTTTCAATGATCTTTGGAGTGCAGTTAAAGAGTGTAATACAAAACTGTCCGGTTTTAATGAATTGTTGTCCAAGCATGACGAAGAAATTAAAGCACATGCTACAGACATCAACAAACTAGAAGCAGAAAATGTTGCCTTAAATTCGAAAATCTCGGCTCTTGATGCGCGTATTGATGCGATGGAACAATAATCGCGCCGTAATATGGTCGAGATATTTGGTATTCCGGAATCGCAAAATGAAAACGTTAATGAACTGATTCTCAAGGTTTGTCGCGAGCTTGGCGTTAATTTCGGTCCAGAAGTAATCAGCTCTGCTCATCGCCTGCGGAAATTCGGGAACCAAACGTCAGCGGGCATTATAGTCCAATTCGTGAGGAGGAAATGCGTCGATGATGTTCTCAGAATGCGGCGGGAGAAGAGGTACCTGACGGCGCGGCAGATCGGCTTCCCCAAAGACGACAGCCCCATATACGTCAACCTGGCATTGTCACCCAATCGTCGAAGGCTGCTGGCAGAAGCTAAGAAAATCAAGAAGCTTGTGGGCCTCAAATTTGTATGGGTTGACCGCGCGGGATCAGTTAAGATAAGAGAAAATGAAGGTAGTAGAGTTATCACTATTAAAACAATTGATGATTTGAATGCTTTTACTGTGGTTTCAAATTACAATGCAGTGCAGGGATCGAGGGGAGAGTGAACACAACTTTTCAGTTGTATATTATTATTTATTCAATCACAAGTTATCTCCCTTCAAGTTGAATTGTTTTATTTCAAATTTAAATATATTTTTTTCTCTTATCAGATTCAGCTGGATTGGCCTCTCCCTTCATATTATTATTTTCATATTATTATTATTCATATTATTCCTTTCTCGTTGTCTCGTAGAATTTTTATTTATAATTTTGAAGAGTTTTTTTTTATCTCTGCGAGGCGCGCAGTTCTTGTTTTCTTCTCTAAAGAGTTTGTCTTTAGATAACTGACGCTTATTGTGAGAGTATATTGAGACGTCAAGAGTATATTTAAACATGGATGAGTTTGTTTTTATAATTTTCTTCATATTTGCTTTATTTATTAGGTTAGCCAACTAGTTAGGTAGGATGACTAATTTTTTATTCTCTTGTAGTTGGTAGCGGTGAGATGACAGGCCTAATTTTATTTTCATATTATTATTATTCATATTATTCCTTTCTCGTTGTCTCGTAGAATTTTTATTTATAATTTTATTCTCCTCACTATCTAAATAGACTCTACTTCAATCTACCTCGATTAATTGAATTACAAATGTGGATTAAACTAATTGAATAATTGAAATCATTATTTCGACATTCCTTAGTCAATTTATTACTATAATCATAATTATCATAGAATCATATAATCTCATCGAATTCTATCAACGCACGTATATACGGTGGCCTACTTCAGTAATTATATTCAAAATAAATATAGCGTTTTATCTTGATTTCTCCTCATTGATCGTTCCAATTGATATCCACTATTAGAAATCATATCTTTAATATTAGATATATTCTATCAAGCGTTAACGGCTTTTCTACTTTCTGCACCAACATTATACTTATAATAATCCTCAATTATGATATACTAAATTATTAAATCTACATTATATACATATACTAGATTACGATATCAAAAGTTTTATCAGTAAAAGTTTTTTTTTCTCATAAGATTGATTTCCACTAAATTGATAAATATCTGATAGCAGTACAACGGTTTCTAATGATTTCCCCTCCTGTTCCTACTGTATTTTGACAGAGAGCTAGATTAAACTATTATTTTTAACGTATTATCTTCATATTAAGGCAACTAAGCCTATCGCAGACGCAACTATTGAATGAGAGAGAGCCTAGGCAATGCAGGTTTGGATGAGTTTGGTCACGTAAAGTGCGAATACTTCATCAAACATGAGGATGTGAGGCAGTTCTATGAGAGTGAGAGAGCAAATAGTTTTAAACTAATTCATTTCAATATAAGAAGCTATCATAAAAATATTGATGAGCTCTTAATAGTCTTGGAGAGTTTGAAGGTAAAATTTGATCTCATCGCCTTGACTGAGGCATGGATTGACAATAATAAAAATTTAAATCAATTAGAGGGTTATGATGTGTACAGTACTAATGCTGGGTGGAATAGGAGTGACGGTGTCGTTGTTTATGTTAACTCACAATTGAATGGTAAAACAAATCAAATAAAATTGGGCGAGGCGACAGGCCTGAAAACTGAGTTCAAACTGAACAATAGAAACTACACTATCATTTCAATATATCGTAGTCCAGCTATGAACTGTGTAATTTTTCTCGATGATTTACAAGCACTCTATCAAGATACTAATAATAGAAACACACATTTGTTTTTGGGTGACATGAACATTGATACTTTACCTGATAATAGAGTACGAAATGACAAAGACAGGTACTTAGATATTATGTACGCAGCTGGATTCACTGAAGGCATCTACTTACCAACACGAGTTACCGATTATTCTCAGACATGCATAGATCACATTTTTATAAAGCATTCAAACTATAACGCAGTCAGCGCGGGGGTTTTAAAATCTGATGTGACTGACCACTGGCCAGTCCTATGCAAAATAGTCCAACCACAAGTTGAAACTAGGCCATTGAGTACCTTCCAAACCTACTTCAATAAGGTTTTATTTCGATCGATGCTTAGGGTACAGTCATGGGATCGGATCACAATGCAGCAGGACGTTAACGCATGTTGTGCACAGTTTTTAAAAGTAATTACTCAACTGAAGGAAAAATCGGAAAAGCCTGCTAAGCCAAGCGCCTGCCATCGAAAACTCAAGCCTTGGATCACTATCGACTTGATTATGGAAATTAGAAAACGGGATAAAATGAGTAGACTTGTTAGAAACAACCCCCACGATCAGCAATTGCTTAATAACTTCCGCTCATTTAGGAATACTGTGACTTAGAAACTGAAATATGCTAAAATTAATTATTACAAAAAAGAAATAACTGATAACGCAAATAACCCAAAAGCCTTTTGGAAAATAATAAACGAGTACAATGGAAGTAAAGCTAAAAAACAAAAATTTCCCATAAACCTTTTTCTTAATAATCCTGAAGATAACGGAGAGGAAAGAGTAGGAGAGGTGGCGGATGCTTTTAATGAATATTTTGCCAATGTTGGAAGTAAGTTAGCTGCAGAGTTGCCTCCCCCGTCATATGAACAACTCAATCAGGGTGAAAACTTGGGTACAAATTTACAGTTTCAACTGCAGCCTGTCACAGAGGATCAACTCATAAAAATTGTTAAAGATATGCGCGGTGGCTCAGCCCCAGGTATTGACAACATCAATGCTAGCTTAATCAAAGACAATATAGATATTCTCTTGATCCCATTAACTCACCTTATAAATCTGAGCCTGACAACAGGGGTGCTCCCTGAGGATTTAAAAATTGCTAAGGTTATACCAATCCACAAGTCTAGCAGTAAAAGTGATATGAATAACTACAGGCCCATTTCCTTGTTATGTGTTGTATCAAAGATATTGGAGAAGTGTGTCAAATTGCAATTTCAGAGGTATTTGGAAGAAAACAACTTGCTTTCAAATCGTCAATTCGGCTTCCGGAAAAGCAAGAATACCTCGGATGCACTGTTTGCGATTAATAAGGCATTCATGGAGGCAATCAATCTAGACCAGAAAGTATTATCAGTTTTTGTTGACCTGGCCAAGGCTTTCGATTCGATAGACAGAGACATACTCTTTGCTAAACTGGAGTTTATGGGGGTGAGAGGCTTGGTCTTGGCCTGGTTCAAGAGCTATCTTGGTAATAGAAGACAGGTGAAAATGAGTGAAGTCAGTGAGGTAGAATATGGTGTGGTTCTGGGCAGTACCCTTGGGCCAGTTTTATTCCTTGTTTACATTAATAACATTGATAAGCTGAACATTGAAGGCGAGCTCTTCCTATTTGCGGATGATACTGCTGTAATATTTAGGGGTGCAAGCTGGAATGAAACATTTTTAAAGGCTGAAATGGGAATGAAGAAGCTGAAGGCATGGTTTGATCAGAACATCCTCACCATGAATGTAGGTAAGACAAAATGCCTGCCCATTGCACTCAGACCTTGTAGTGAGCCTCCAGATAATATAGTTTTGAAATTGCACTCCTGTGATGATACCTATGGCACTGTCTGCAACTGTCAGATCATTGATAGGGTGAAGAGTTACAACTATCTAGGAGTTATAATAGATTCTAACCTTAGATATGAGAATCACATAATCAGTTTGCAACGTAAGCTTAGAAAAATGATTTATATTTTTCATCAGCTAAGCTTCATCTTGAACAAACAGGAAATTAAGACAGTTTATTTTGCTTATGTTCAGTCGATCTTAAGTTATGGTGTTATTGCATGGGGAGGAGCAGTTAGAACTGCACTGGAGCCTTTATATGTAATACAGAAGCTTATAATCAAGGCCGGCTTGAAACTGGAGAGACAATATCCCACCGAGGCACTCTTTGAATATTATTATTATTATTATTATTATTATTATTATTATTATTATTATTATTATTATTATTATTATTATTATTATTATTATTATTATTATTATTATTATTATTATTATTATTATTATTATTATTATTATTATTATTATTATTATTATTATTATTATTATTATTATTATTATTATTATTATTATTATTATTATTATTATTATTATTATTATTATTATTATTATTATTATTATTATATTTTTGTTGTGTGAAGCCACAAATTCTGAGCGGTGCTCAAGTGGCATACAACATGTCATTTTTAGTAATGTAATAATAACATGTCATTTTAATATTCTCAATTATTGACTGTCAGGCAGATATATATGAAGAATGTACTTGTATTCACGTACAAAAACAGGGATTTTATGGTAACCGAGGTAGCACATAACTACAATACTAGAAGCTCTACAAATGTAGGGCTACAGGTCCCCAGAATTGTCAAATCAATAAATCGCACCAACCCATTCTACGTCTCCAACATTTTATTGAGGAAAGCACCATCCAGAGAAATAATAGAGCCCACGATAGGTTTGCTTGCTTACAAAAGAATCATCGATGGTTGGCTGCGTGCAACTGGTGCCAATAACTCAGCGAATTTGCTCGAACCCTTATACAGGTAGTTTACAATAATAATAAAAACATTAAAAAAATTAAAATGAAATGAAAGCTCTAGTATAGAATCCTAACTAACTCACTAATTCCTCAACTAACCCATAGCCCTACATAAATCCTTTTCTTCTTATCTTGTATTGCCGTTTGTTCTTGTTCTTCTTTCTAAATCTGTAAAGGTTATATTAATTTATTTCTCTAAACTTCTACTCAACTATTTTAGTCACAAAATATCACTGTATAATGATACTCGTCCCACACACAAGTCTAAGACTCATGTGGGACTATTTCCTTTGTTGTTGTGTCGGTGCAAGTTATATTTCGTACAGGCTAATAGGCTAGTTGTTTTGGGCCATCGGTTGGTGGCTGTGTCGTGGTTGTTTGTTATTGAATAATATACAGTATAGTGGACATGTTTGCGATGCAGTCGTCGACCGATGGCTCGGAATTTTGGATAACAGAATTGCAAGTTTTGTTAATTTTTTTTTATTCTTCTTAATATATATTATCAAATTTTTTATGTACAGCTGTCGAACAGTTAGTACTTTGAATTCATTGAAAAGATCGCTTGTAGGATAAAGTCTGGGTTTGCCTAGAATTGTTTTAATAATATATTTTTGAATTATGAAAAGTTTTTCAAAATGTGTGTTCAAGGCTCCACCCCAAGCTCTTATTCCATATTGTAAGACAGCTTGTGCATAAGAGAAGTAGATTAATCGGGCTATTTTCAAGTTATTTAGTTCTCTAATTTGATGAAATTTATATATTAGAAATTTATTTTTAAACACATGCTGTTTATATGAATATTCCATCTCAGATATGGATCCAACAGTATTCCCAGGTATTTTACTCGGTCCTTTTTTCGAATTTCAGGACAAAAGCAGTGATTTGTTGATTGTTGACAATTGCAGTTTACTTGGTGTATTTTAATACTTTCTATTTCATGAGGTTGTGTTTGGGCATTGGGTGAGAAAGTCATGAATACGCTTTTAGAAGCATTTAAAGTAAGCAGATGTTCATCGAGCCAAGATTGTGCTACTCTTAGACCATTTTCTGCGCTAAGGCGCACGTCCTCCCAGGAATTGCCAGTGAAAGTGAGAGCGGTATCATCAGCAAAGGATACGATTGAGCAGTTCCCAATGTCAACTTTAAGAAAATCATTAATATAAATTTGGAAAAGTATTGGTGATAAAACAGTGCCTTGAGGCAGACCATATTCAGTAAGTTTTTTATTACTTGATAAAGTATTCAGCGTAAGTAGTTGATACCGTTCAGTTAGATAACTATTGAATAGTTTGAGAGGTGAGCCTCTGATTCCAAGGTGTTCCATCTTCTCTAATAATCTTGACTGGGATACAGTGTCAAAAGCCTTTGCCAAGTCTAAGAAAGTTGTTAAAGTTTTCTTTTTACTGTTGAAGTTTTCAATTATTCTTTCCAAAAAGTCGGATATTGCATCTTCTGTTGATATGCCACTCTTAAATCCATACTGATTTCTGTTGATAATTCTATGTTTATTCAAATAACTTACTAGTCTCTTCTTTATAATTTTCTCCATTATTTTAGCTAAATTATTTATTAAACTTATTGGGCGATAATTTGAGGGGTTTGATTTATCACCTGATTTATAAAGAGGAACAACTTTAGCAACTTTAAATAGTTTAGGAAAATAACCTACCAAAAAACATTTATTTATTATCATTTTAAGAGGCTCTACAATATAGGAAGCTATTTTTTTCAGACAGGCAGAACTCAAATTGTCTACTCCAGGAGAAGAGTTACTTCTGAGAGAATTGATTGTGTCTATTATTTCATCATTGTTTGTATCAGCCAAATAAAATGAATTGAATGAGGGGATTGACGAATCGGCATGAGTACGTTGTCTAGGGCTGTTATTTATTATTTTATTAGCATATAATTGACCTACATGCGTGAAATGGTGGTTTAGAACTTCGGGATCTATATTGGGTATTTTTTTATCTCGTTTTATATTCAATAGATCATTGATACACTCCCATGTCTTTTTCGAATTGCCTCTGCTTTGGAGTAGTATATTATTATAGTAGTCATACTTCGATTTTTTTAATGTGTTTCTGTAGTTTTTATATAGTGATTCGAGAAAGTTGTTTTGAGGCTGTTTTTTTAATTTCTGATGCATTTTATCTCGTTTTCTTATTGACGTTATTAATCCTGCAGTTATCCAAGGCTTGAGAGGCTTTAGTTTGTGTGGTACAATTTTTATTTGGGTTGCATTTCCAATCTCAGTGGATAATGCATCAACGAATAATTCAACAGCATTTTCAATATTCAAATCAAGTTGTGATGCAACCTCGGACCAATTGTACTTCTTAAGATTATTTATCAAATCATGGTAGTTTATAGATTTTCTAGTGTTAACACTTGGTTCAGTTCTACCAGTATTTTCTCCAAGACCAATGTTTATACAAGTCAGATAGTGGTCAGTAATACTTGTTTTCATTATTGATCCAATAATAGACTCACAAACATCATTTGTTTTTCTGTAAAATATGTGATCAATACATGATTGGGATCCGTTTATTTCTCGAGTAGGTTTATTAATGTAAGATTTAAAACCATTTGATGACAAAAGATTGAAATATTCATTAACAAAGTTTGTGTTACTGTTTATATCTATGTTTGTATCACCGATGATTATTATGTTTTGACTATTTTCATGTTTCAAGTAATCAATGCAATCATTCAGACTATTGAGAAAAATTTGCAAATTAGAAGAAGGTGAACGGTAAATAGTAACTATTGTGAATTTAATATTTTCATCAGGTATACTGACACTCAGTATTAGAGAATTACATTCGAGTATAAGAAAATTTATGTTTTCAACATTGAATGTGTTCCTAGTAAAAATACAAACTCCATCGCATTTATTCAGTCTACCTGGTACACTATGAATTGAATAATCATTCAAACTGTAATTAATTGTGCTATCGTTAATCCAAGTTTCACTAAGTGCTATAAAATCAAATTTAGTATCACAATTCCCTAGAATATATGCTAAGTTATCAAAGTTTTCTTTATTTATTGTGTTTGAGAAATTCCTGTTGAATATTTCTATACTTAAATCACTCTGGCTCAATTCTTTAGATACATTATATATAATTACTCTAGGTTTTTTCAACGAAGGAGTACTAATTTCTAAATCTTTATCATTAATTAGTTTGTTTCCTAGAACTTTTACCTTGTCCTCGGATGGGTCCATCACCAATAACACTCCACCTCCACGTACATTTACCGCTTTTTTATTTTCAGTGATTTTTCTTTCGGAATAGTTTTTTTTAAAGTTTCTCTGACTTTTGCACTGCTTTCACTATCACGATGTTCTTCTTCTCGGTTATCTTGCGCACTAATTTTTTCCAGTCAATTGTTGCTGCTGTTGCTGCTGCTGTTTATTTATTTTAATTGGAACTTGCACTACTTCTGCAAATGATCTTGTAGCAGTAGTGGGTGGCTGTCCTCTCTTGAAGTCCGATGAGAGCTGGTTTATGCTTTTTTCCAATGTGTCCAGTCTGCATAGAACTTCGTTCTTTTCTTTCTCCTGGGTTTTTTTCCTCGTTTCAACTCTGGTTATGATCAATGCCAGCTTGTTGCACAGAGCACTGTATTGATCAAAATCCGCTCGAGATAGCTTTTTTTTCAAATGTCTCACTGCCCCATTTAATGAGATCGGAGTAAAGATCGTGAAGAGTTCCCAAGTCTTCCAGTAAACTCTGGTCCATGATTCTGCTCGCATTTTGATCCTCCATGTTGATGAAGCTGCATCTCTCCGAATATTCATCATCCTCCTCAAACTCAGGAGCTAGAAGAGGCGGCAATTTCACCGGTCCCGAACTATCCATAATTGAAGTTTTTTATGGAAATACACTTCATAACACTACGAATACTTTTCAACTGTTATAGTTTAAAGACAATAATTTTATTATTGCTGACGGCTAGAATACTGTTTGCTAATTCTACAGTAAGACTACACTGGCACTACGATGTCTACTCTACCGCGTTCGGCTGACGACTGTCAAATTATTGATCACATCTCTGAAATATCTGTTAATTCATATCCCAGTTGATGGAACAGATGTTGACAGTTGAGGCTGACGCATATATTATAATATAATAGGCAACAAAACGTTTCCCCTTGTCGCCAACCGTTGCGCGGTGTCACTTTGACATGAGCAGACAAGGAGCGACGAGGCAAGATTGTAGAATGAAGCGACAAATAGAAGCAAGACAGCCTTTTTCTCAGTAGCATGGAGTATAATGAGAAATTATTTTTATTGCTATTTTAATCAATCATTTAGTTCAAATCTTTCTAATATTGTTTAATATATTTAACAGTAGTTATGTATGTTTACTACATTCTAATAACATATTTTCACCTCCCAAAACTGAAGTACAATCATTATTATAATTAATACGGTTCATATTTAATATTAATATAGTTCATGATTATTATTATAAATACAAAAATGCACAAGAATATAATTTCAATATTATTTGAAGGAATCAAACTTCTAAATTTAATTTTGGAATAATACCAGTTTCTCTAAAATTCATTTTGAGTCTCATATCAAGCTATCTACAGAATATTTAAATTTGGAAAAAATCATGTGCTTATATTTAAAATATAATTCTATGAACTTCCAACTAATACTTTAACTTTATTTTATTTTTTCCATGATTGGAATATTGTTTTCTCAAAATGGAGTATTGGCGCTTGTCTCTTTGCATCGTGTCGCCTACCTGTGTGAAAGCTCCCATGCAAATAATTACCCACAAAATATTTTGTTTGATATTGCGTCGCCTGTAATCTGCGTTCAGCCTTAATCAATCACTCCCGAGACGTTAAGCTGCGCTCCCAACGGCCCAAAAAGTAGTTGTCACCCTCATCACCCATGCACAAGCCTAGAGCTCATGTGGGTAGCAAAAAAAAAAGGTTCAAAAGTAATTAAAAAACTGGATTAATCATTGTATGTTTTGTATTTCCAATAATCCCCGGTGTTTGATGGTTTATGACTGTACAGTAAGAATAATATTCCTGGTAGCTGTAATACAGAGTCTATCATAAAGGACTTTACAACTGGTTCTTGTGTTATTTCAAAGCAAAACATTCCTAGTTTTGACTAGAGTTGTCCGCTAGTGCCTAATTGCGCCGCGCAAACGCTAGTGACAGTTACTTGAAGCAAGGTCTATAAATACAGGTCATGACACTCGTGTTCCTTATGGAGCGGCCATTTTATGGCGTCTTTATGGCGGTACATTTGAAATATTCCAATCTGCTCATAACAAAATCATGCATTATGATTTTTAAAAACAATATTCTGGTTCAGATAATATGTAAATTTAGGTTTTCGATTTTTTAATAATGAAATTTCAGTAATAAATGGTTCAATAATTCATTTTTTTATTATTAAAAATAATTATTGTTCTTATTCATGTAACTTGTTATGGTTCATAAGGCATTGGGACAAAAGGCAAACGGAACCTCAAAAAGAGTTTGAAGTTCCCAATCTAAAAATCAGCAATATTCAGTTCCTAGTTGGAATCTAAATATGAGATTATTCCGTAGAAAGAATTTATTTGACAATTATTCAAATCCAAGCAATATTTCTTGAACAATATAACAAAATAACACATCATGTTGTTCAATCTATGATAATAACAGCTGATAAATAAATTTGAAAATTGGTGAACTAGAACCCCATAAAATGGCGATTTTGCAATGCATCACGGGATTGTGTCATGACCTGTATTTATAGACCTTGACTTGAAGAATAACTGCCTTCACTGGACCCGACAACATCACAATAACCAGCTCTTCATCACGATTTATGAAACTCATATGAATATTAAAAGTTGTAAAGCCCTTTTTGATACACTCTGTATATATTACAATATATTTGTATCTTGGAAAAGTTGCTTGTATTGTGAATTTAATTTATTATAATAGAGAACTCGCTGTTGGCAAACAAGCAAAGCTTGGCTGATGGGACCAGAGAAAAATAATAATGTATGAATCATGTTGGTTGATTGTTTGTTATTAATAGGATTCTGGCAATAATGAATCTTTTTGAAAAATTTTACAGAGCATGAAGGAATGTTGCTGCAGAGAAAGTAGAAGGAGGCACCGGCGACGTCTGAAATTAAGTGGAATTTTTTAATCATCCTCTATTATATGACTAACTGTATTCATGTATTGCTTAAATTTATTCAATATTTTCAACTTGTGAATCGATTGTTCTGTTAGTTTGTATTTTTTACAATACACTATTGTAACTTATATGAAAGACACAGTATGTAACTCATGTTTATAAACAATTATGTTTCTCAAGAATTGAACATTTATGTTTTTAGGAATGAAATTGATACTGACAAAATAAACTGTGTTATTATTTAGTTTGATATTTTGACCACATTTCTGAATTTCTTTGAATGTCCTCTAAAAAATGTGGATATCTTTCAGATATCTACGGGATACCTATGGATATCCTATCAATATCCAAACATGCTCATAGATCCAAATTTGGCCAAACAAAATTTACATCCATAATTTGTCAAACATTTTTATGTAAATATATTATCTCATGGATATCCATTAGTGTATATGTGGTTTTTGTGTGGACTTTTTTATATGTCCAAATGGTCATTTTTTGATATTGTATGGATATCCAAGAGCTATTTTGTGCTTGTCAGACGGTTCTTAAGGATAAGTGGATATTGAAACCAATAAAAAGAGATCTAGTTAAATGTTTGAAAAGCTTGTGTTTTGGCAGCTTGAATAAGTGATAATTCGTAAAAAGAAAATTGGAAAGGTGCGAGTGAACATCCCTGCACTACTTCCTTAATTTTTGGATGAGTATTCCATCCTTTTTTTATTTATCAAAGTTATATATCATAGAGAAAGGATACGCGCTTGTAATCTGCTTATTCTATAGGTTTATACAAATTTTGCAAGCTCTTATTCAGATATTCTCAATTGCCATTATCAAATTATTTATTTAATTGTTGGGAGGCTAAGAGGGCCAATAACAAGGATGTACGTGGAATTTGACTTGCGGGGACACACACGACGGGGGATTTGGGGGATGTACAATTATTATATAATATGAGGAGTTTTAAGTATGTTTAAGAAGGAAGAAACAAACCAATTAATTTAATTTTAATACAAAGTCCAATTTAGTGAGTGTAAAAAGCTCATAAGAAAACTTGACAATGCATGAATTTTAAAAAGCTACCATGCTAAAAGAGAATACCCATTATTAGTGAGAAGTCTTTTTCTGGGACTAACAGGCACAGCCCAAAACTGTTTCTTCCCCGAATTTTGATTTAGACACTATAAAATTTATAGTTGGAATATTTAATATTCCAAAAAGTAGGTTATGTTTCATGCAATTGAATTCGAGTGAAATTTTCAGTCCAAATATTTGAAAACATAAAAGTTCTCATTTAGATTGTTTACATACCAAATTGATTAACAAAATAACACTCACTAATCACTTGGAACTGTAAAATAATGATTAACTTCGAATATTATGATATATACCATCTCATGTCAACAAATCAGATTACTGTATTTTGATCGAGTCAATTAAAATTTCTAGATTTCTCGCGAGATACGATAAGCTAATTGATTACACAGCTGATCTTCCACACAGGCACACGCATCTTCTGTTATCGACAGACGACGAAATCATTATCTTTTTTTCCAAGGATGAATTATCCTTTTCATATCCTTCAGGGAGTTTTCTCAAGGATGAGACCTAGTGCAATCGAATTTTGATATCATAAACCTATATATTCCGAATTTCGTGAAAATCGTTAGAGCCGTTTCCGAGATCCGTTGAACATAAATAACCATATAATCAGATAGCCAGATAACGAGATATAGAAATAGAAAAATATAAACAGATATACAGAAATTGCTCGCTTAATATAATAGGATAACAACTTATAGTCCAGTCAAATGGTCGTTTTTCAGGAAACAGCCCCGAAAGAATTTATTTCGATGGTTCTATCTGTATTTTGGGGGGCTAAATTCTAATCTGAAATTTGCTGACACGCCAGAGGGCGACGTCACCCCCAAAATTTTGGACTTTTTTCAAGTTTTCCATTTAATATGGAGAACCTTGAATTTATCGAGAAAAAGCATTCTCTGTATAATATTAAAGATGATAAAATTTCCAATGAATTGACTGGTGGCGCAGGACTTCTCTTTGGATTTTTTATCTGAAGTGTTCCACAAGATACACAACTTTGAATGTGCGAGAAATTTGTGATATTTCCCCCATTTCCACAGTCTCACATATGCAACGTTGCGTATCTTGTGGAACACTTCAGATAAAAAATCCAAAAAGTAGTCGAGGTTGTGATGAATTTTCTCCTCTTTTCACTCCCATGAATTATACTTCTGCTTTCAATACCGTTCAAAAGTTACAGCCAATTGAATGATGATCTTTATTTTCTCATTTTTCTTGCGATTTTAGTGTTTAAAGAGTCTCTGAAATAAGTAAAATACATATTATAGAAACTTGCGATTGGTCTTGAATGAGAGAAAATTTCATGCTCTATAAGCTGAGTTGCCTTCAATTGATCTTGCATTAGGCCTACTGTTTATATCGAGAAACTGTCAAGACTAAAAAATATCGCAAATTTCTTGATTTTTTGAAACAAACGTATCTTACTTCACGATTATATTTTTACAAAAATCATTCACCTCACATAAAAGAGGAGATTCTTTTCTTCAAATCAAGACCAAGTATCATTTTGAGTTACCGAGACACACAGTTTTGAATATAGAAATCGGTCATTTTTCTATGCATTGAAATATGGGCTAAAATACACTAAAGGAGGAATTTCCTATTTTTTTAACAAATTTTTGTGAGATGATACATGATTTTCAACCGCCTTGACGAGCTGATATGAACGAGCTGTAGTACGAGGAGATGTGATCATTCAGTCAAAAGTTATATCCTTATGTGTACCCCCCACTAGGAAATACTGAAATCTAACGAGTGATTCTCATAGAACTTAACCCTCGTAAGGTGATTTCAGCCGAAATATGTTTCTTTTTTGTGAGGAAAGCCATGAAAAGGTAATATAATGAAAATTTGAATTTTGGCTGTAGGACACGATTTTCTATTTTTGGGTGTATTCCCCCTCCCACCACTACTAAATTCAAAAATAGGTACCTTAGGAATTCTGTTCAGAATTAATATTGTTAATTCACGTGATGTGTGGCTTTCTATCATCACTAGAAAAAGATCCTAGTTGTATAGGGTAGAAGTGGTAGGTTTGCATAATTTTGAAAACCCCTTAAAAAATACCCCTTTTTTGAAAACTCTTAGCTCCAGAATCAAATATCGTAGAGTCCTGCGCGACCACTCAATTTATTGGAAATTTTATCATCTTTAATATTTTAGAGAATGCTTTTTCTCGAAAAGTTTAAGGTTCTCAAGATTAAAGGAGACATTTTGGGTTTTTTTGGGGGTGAAGCCGCCCTCTTGCGTGTCAGCAAATTTCAGATTAGAATTCAGCGCCCCAAAATACATATAGAACCGTCGCGAAAAATTATTTCGGGCTGTTTCCTGAAAAACAACCATTTGACTGGACTATTATACAAAACAGAAAAAAGTAATGAAGCATTACAATAATAATTACTTTATTACTGTGTGGTAAATAGGGTGTAAATTTGAAAGATTGAAATTGGCTTCATTTGATATTTTTCACAAATTTTTGACAAGAGAAGTTTTTTCTTTGTATATAAAATGAAGTAAGCTTTTTGAATTAATTCTCATGATTGAAAGACATGTCAAAATATTTGTTTATGAATGTAGTCTTTGATTCATCATCATTCAGCAATTTAATGTACATAAGTTATTCAAATTCTCTGCTTCAACTGTATCAGTCCAGATTTGAATAATTTAATTGATTATTAATATATTATTAATGATTATCAATAATAGAGACCAGAATAGGAAAATTTTCAGATTTCTGAGAGCTGTACAAACCATGAATATTGTATTAAATTGAATTTTTTGTAGATAAAATGAAGTTATCTTTTTTGAATGAATTCTCATGAATGGAAGACAAGTCAAATTATCTGTTTATGTGATGCTTTGTATTTGAGCTCGCCTTTATTGTAAATTTTGTTCTTTTCAAAAAGTTTTTAACGTCGTATGTTAATAAACGGTCTGTCCTATTATATCGTTTTCTGTATGTACTTTCATGACTTCCTCGCGTGTTGAAAAATCCTGATGCCTAGTCCACACTATCGTCCAGTCGTTGGCCAAGTGATTGGCCAAGTCGCAAGCTGGTTAGCTTGGCCATGTTGGTCTTGCCATGCACACTGCAATGTGGATGCTCGGCTGGCCACTCGCCTTCGCTTGACAAAAATCGGAGCAATGGCAAGTGAAGGCCAATGATGGCGAGCGCTGGCAATCCACCAATCCACACTCTTGTTTATGTTTATGTTTTGAAGGGACGGATTCAAAGATCCAAAGGTTCGAAGAACCTCACACGTCAACCGAAGCTTATTGTGTTCCCAAGTAGTATGTTAGTTAGACAGCCCACAGGGGGTAATCCACACTCTTACGCTCGTTGTCATTCGTACGCATTGGGCGATAGTGTGGATACGGCATTGGATACACTTTTTTTAGAATATAATTTTTTTTAACATAAAAAATTGATACTATTGTCATAGAGAAACGATAGCATTAGTAGATATCCCTTGGTATAGGGCGTTTATGTCGCAACTTTTACTGTTATTCCAAGCCGATAGTTCACATAGTTCTTTCCTATGCAGCTGTGTGACGCTGGTAGTCTCTCAAATTGTGCTGTTCATACACTATCACTCCAACAAAACAGTGAAAATTGACAATAATCGACAGTAATCGGCTTGAGATAACAGTAAAAGTTGCGACATAAATTCCCTATACCATGGGATATCTACTTACGCTATTGTTTCTCTATGCTATTGTTCTCCACCTGACCTTCAGCAGAATCCTCAATGTAGGTTTTCACTAAAGTTGCAAACAGAACCAGTAGGTCGAGGTGTAGATTTTGGTTTCGATCGATTCCACTATACTCCGTACAAAATAACTTTTGACTTGGAATAACATTTGGAATAACTTTTGACTTTGTTATGACATTTTCATGTTTTTGACAATAAATTATTTATTTATTTATTTATTTAATATGCGGCGCAGGGAAATGGAGGGAGATCAGCCAACTGTCATGGATAGAGTTGTAGGTAGAAGCGCAGTTGCCAATTTGTCGATTAGAGTCAGTCGAGTGAAGGCTTCCAGACAGGAAACTCTGTAAGTGAGCACTTGAATACTCACTAGAAATTAGAGAATGCTGGCCGGTGCAGAACGGCAACTTCGCCGCGGCTGTATCCCTACCTCTGTATGCCTTCTCTGCTGCGCATGTCCCTCCCAAGTCAGAAGTTATTTTGTACAGAGTATGATCAGCTGGCAATGATGAAAAACATGCGAATCTGGAAGGAGCAATAGGAACACTCACACTGAACGCGTGCACTTGCTAGTTGAGTTCAGTGTGAGCAGCTATAGACAAATCACAACGTGTTTCAATGCCTGCATGATCTGTC